>NW_012118755.1:459162-481228 GCF_000951035.1 Colobus angolensis palliatus | reverse complement strand
TCAGTTCAAAATGCAGAAATCAGCGGTCTTCTGTGTCCTTCGCGCTGGGAGTTGGAGACTGCAGCTGTTCCTATTCGGCCATCTTGCTCCGCCCCCCCGTGGTTATATTTTTAAATTACCACACTGATTAGTAAATTCAGGGAGAGAGTCTTTGAGACTATGCAAATACTCTATTTCTGCTTTTCCACTGATTTTAGTTATCATTGGTGGATCTTGGCTGCAACCATTATTACTGTGGTATTCCAAATGGTGATGTCCTGTGTGAACTATGAAAACTTGAGACAGGTCTCAGTTATTTTAGAAAGTTTGTTTTGTGGCTGGGTGCTGTGGCTCATGCCTGTAATCCCAGCACTTTGGGAAGCCGAGGCGGATGGATCATGAGGTCAGCAGTTAAAGACCAGGCTGACACTCTGTCTCAAAAAATAAAGAAAGTTTGTTTTGCCAGGGTTGAGGACGCAGGCCTGTGACACAGCCTCAGAAGGTCCTGACATGTGCCCAAGATGGTCAGAGCACAGCTTGCTTTTATACATTTTAGGGAAACATGAGACATCAATCAACGTATGTAAAATGAACATTGGTTCAGTCCAAAAAGGTGGCAAAAGCAGGACAACTGGAAGCAGGGAGGGTGGTTCCAGGAAGCAGGGAGGGTGCTTCCAGGTCAAAGGTAGGTGAAAGACAAATGGTTGCATTCTTGTTGTTGTTGTTGTTGTTGTTGTTGAGATGGAGTCTTACTCTTATCACCCAGGCTAGAGTGCAGTGGCGCAATCTCGGCCCACTGCAAACCTCTGCCTTCCAGGTTCAAGCTGTTCTCCTGCCTCAGCCTCCTGAGTAGCTGGGATTACAGGCACTTGCCACCATGCCCAGCTAATTTTTGTACTTTTAGTAGAGACGGGGTTTCACCATGTTGGCCAGGCTGGTCTCAAACTCCTGACCTCAGGTGATCCACCCGCCTCAGCCTTCCAAAGTGCTGGGATTACAGGTGTGAGCCACTGTACCCAACCTTCTTTCTCTTTTTTTCTCTACACAGTATTTTCTCACAGAGCAAGAAGTTTCAATTTTAATAAAGTCTAATTTATCATTTTTTTCTTTTATAGATTGTGATGTTTGTGTAAAATTTAAAAACTCTTTGCCTAATCAAGGCCACAAAGACTTTCTCCTACTTATACATCTGTAAGCTGTAGAATTTTAAGTGTATTTAAGCCTATAATCCATTTTGAGATAATTTTTTTATGACATTGAAATATAAGTCAATATTCTTGTTTGCTTGTTTCTTTGCATATGTATTTTTCTTTTCTTTTCTTTTTTTTTTTCCCCCCGAGACAGAGTTTCATTCTTGTCACCCAGGCTGGAGTGCAGTGGCATGATCTTGGCTCACTGCCACCTCTGCCTCGTGGATTTAAGCGATTCTCCTGCCTCAGCCTCTGGAGTAGCTGGAATTACAGGCACACACCACCACACCCAGCTAAGTTTTGTATTTGTAGTAGAGACGGGGTTTCACCATGTTGGCCAGGCTCATCTTGAACCCCTGACCTCGTGATCCACCTGCCTCGGCCTCCCAAAGTGCTGGGATTACAGGCATGAGCCACTGCACCCAGCCTGCATATGTATGCTTAAATGTTCCAGTACCATTTGTTAAAAAGACGATCTTTTCTCTACTGAATTGTCTTTGCACCTGTGTCAAAAATCAAACGACCACATTTGTGTGGGTTTATTCCTGTGCTTTCTATTCATTCCACTGATCTATGTGCTATGGTTTGGATGTATTCTCCAAAGTTTATGTGTTGGAACCTTTATCTCCAATGCAACAGTATTGAGAGGTGGGACATATAAAAGGTAATTAGAGGCAGAGCCCTCATGACTGGATTAAGACCCTTAACTTGGTAGTAGGTTCCTTTTAAAAAGATGAGTTCAGCCTCATTTCCTGTCTCACCATATGCTTATTCTGCCATGTTGTGACACAGCAAGAAGACCCTCACAAGATGTGGCCCCTTGATCTTGGACTTCCCAGTATCCGGAACCATGAGCCACATAAACTGCTGTTCATTATAAATTACCCAGTGATGTAGTTTGGATATTTGTCCCCACCCAAATCTCACATTGAAATATAATCCCCATTGTTGGAGGTGGGTCCTGCTGGGATGTGTTGAGGTCATGGGGGCGGACCTCTCATGGCTTGGTGCTGTTCTTGCAATAATGGGTGAATCTCATGAGATCCGGCTGTGTAAGAGTGTGTGGTACCTCTCCCTCAACTCTCTCTCTTTTGCCCCTGCTTTCACCATGTGACATGCCTATTCCCACTTCACCTTTTCCAATGATTATAAGTTTCCTGAGGTTTCCTTAGAAGCAGATGCAGGTCCTATGCTTCCTGTAAAGCCTGCAGAACCATGAGCCAATTAAATCTCTTTTCTTATAAATTATCTAGTCTCGGGTATTTGTTTATTGCAATGTAAGAACAGTCCAATACACCAAGTCTGTGGTATTAGGTTAGAGAAGTATGAAATGAACTAAGACAGAATAGTGGTGCTAGAGAGTCAGTTGTTGCTATAACAATTACCAGTAAATGTGGAAGCAACTTTGGAAGTGGGTAATGGGTAGACGACAGAAGAATTGGGAGAGAGGTTAGAAGAGTCTATGTTGCTATGAAACGAACATTAAGGGTAATTCTTGTGAGGGCACAGAATACAAGAATAGCTACAGGGAAAGTCTGAGTCTTCCTAGAAATTACTTAAATGGTCATGACCAGAATGCTGTTAGAAATATGGATGGTTGTAATCCCAGCACTTTGGGAGGCCGAGGCAGGCGATCACGAGGTCAGGAGATTGAGACCATCCTGGGTAACACGGTGAAACCCCGTCTCTACTAAAAAATACAAAAAATTAGCCGGGCGCGGTGGCGGGTGCCTGTAGTCCCAGCTACTTGGGAGGCTGAGGCAGGAGAATGGCGTGAACCCGGGAGGCGGAGCTTGCAGTGAGCAGTGATTGCGCCACTGCACTCCAGCCTGGGCCACAGAGCCAGACTCCGTCTCAAAAAAAAAACAAAAGAAAAGAAAAGAAATATGGATGGTAAAGGCCTTTATGATGAGGTATCAGAGAGTAATGAAGAATAACTTATTAGAAACTGGAGCAAAGGCTATCCTGTTACAAAGTGGCAAAGATTTTGACTGAATTGTGTTTGTGTTTAAGGTCTTTATGAAAGGCAGAATTTTAAAGTAATGAACTAGGACATCTGGTGGAAGAAATTTCTTTTTTTTCTAGAGACAGAGTTTTGCTCTTGTTGTCCAGGCTGGAGTACAGTGGCTCAATATTGGCTCACTGCAACCTCCACCTCCCATGTTCAAGTGATTCTCCTCCCTCAGCTTCCCAAGTAGCTGGGATTACAGGCAACCGCCACCCATGCCTGGCTAATTTTTTGTATTTTTAGTAGAAACAGGGTTTCACCATGTTGGGCAGGCTGGCCAAGCTGGTCTCAAACTCCTGAACTTAAAATTTCAAAGCAAAATCCCAAAGGAGCTTCATGGATACTTTTTTTTTTTTTGACATGGAGTCTTGTTCTGTCCTCAGGCTGGAGTGCAGTGGTGTGATATCAGTTCACTGCAACCTCCGCCTCTTGGGTTCAAGCGATTCTCCTGCCTCAGCCTACCAAGTAGCCGAGATTACAGGTGTGAACCACCATGTCTGGCTAATTTTTGTATTTTTAGTAGAGACGGTGTTTTACTATGTTGGTCAGGCTGGCCTTGAACTCCTGACTTCAGGTGATCTGCCCACCTTGGCCTCCCAAAGTGCTGGGATTACAGGCATGAGCCACCACACCCAGCCTAAGCTGCATGGCTACTTTGTTGTTTTTTCTTTTTGAGACGGAGTCTCGCTCTGTTGCCCAGGCTGGATTGCAGTGGCGCGATCTCTGCTCACTGCAAGCTCCACCTCCTGGGTTCAGCCATTCTCCTGCCCCAGCCTCCCGCGTAGCTGGGACTACAGGTGCCTGCCACTATACCTGGCTAATTTTTTTGTATTTTTAGTGCAGATGGGTTTTCGCCGTGTTAGCCAGGATGGTCTTGATCTCCTGACCTCGTGATCCACCCACCTCAGCCTCCCTAACAGCGCATAGTAAGATGCAAGAATTCAGAAATGATTTAGAGACAAATTTTATAATTAAAAAGAAGAAAAAAGCAGAGTAAAAAGGTTTGGAAAATTTGCAGCCTGGCCATGTGAAGAATCCAAAGGCATCTTTAGGAGGGTCAACCAAGGGTGTGGCCAAATGACTCTTTGCTAAGAAGATTGGTACTGATGGAAAGGAGCCAGGTGCTAATCACTAAGACAGGGGGAGAAAGACTGGGAAGGCATTTGAGAAATCTCTGAGACTGTCTCTCTAATCTAGGACCTTTAGGACCAGGTGTCCAGAGAGCACCCACAGCACCTCAGCATTTGCTGCCCTGCACCACATTCCAGTGCACTGGTCCTCAGTCACTCCAGCTACTGTTCAGATGGGCCCAGCAGTAAACCTTGATGGTGTCCACATTTTGCAGATGGCAAGGTGGTTATATAGGTTCTAATTCTTCAGATGGCAAGGTGACTACATAGGTTCACCTCAAGCAGTAAGTACTGTACCAGATGGCAAAAGCAGTAAGCCTTGATGATGTCCACATTCTGCAGATGACAAAGTGGCTATATAGGTTCTAATTCTTCAGATGGCAAGGTGGCTACACAGGTTTAGCTCCCCCCAGGTCCTACTGACACGAGGAGTAGAAAGAAAGTGGAGCATTGACTTGCACTATCTTGTTTGGTCTCACTGATGCCAAGTGGGGATGGAGGCTTAGCTTGGCACTCTAGCCCTTTGTCATTATCTTGGCAAGGGAATCAAAACACTGCCTGCTTCCACCAGGTGAGATTTGGAAGATTAGTTCCTGGATCAGCCCATTAACACTATTCCAGGAGGTCAGCTGGAGCACCTTCTGCTTCTTGATAAGTAGGGATAGAAGATCAGCTCCCTGCTTGGGTTGCCAATATCACCCAGCAGGGGAACTTGGAGCATTGCTTGCTTCTACCAGGAAGGGAATGGAGGATTAGTGGGGAAATCAGAGCACCACCACCTGCTTCCACAGGGCAGGGGAGTGGGTGGGTTCTGTTAGGCTACTCTTTTTCTGGTCCTTTGGCTAGAGAAAAAGGCTCTTTAGGACCTTTTGGTTTTTTTTGTTGTTTTTTGGGGGGTTTTTTTTCCTGTCTTTTGGAGGCTTCTGTAGTGCTCTATGATATTTGGGAGGCAATAAGAAAACCCATGGAATTCATCATATTGCTGAAGACGCAAGGTCCCTGGGCAGACTGCCTTCTTCTTTCTGTCAGTTTGTTTTGTTTTCTTTTTTGAGACAAGGTCTGGCTCTATCACTCAGGCTGGAGTGCAGCGATATGATCTTGGCTCACTGCAACCTCTGCCTCCTGGGCTCAAACCATCCTCCCACCTCAGCCTCCTGAGTAGCTGAGACTACAGGCAGGCACCACCATGCCAGACTTATTTTGTATTTTTTGGTAGAGACTGGGTTCTGCCATGTTTCCCAGGCTGGCCTTGGCCTTGCAAAGTGCTGTGATTACAGGTCTGAGCCACTGCACCCAACCTCTACCTTTCAGAGTCTTTCTAACTCTGAAGGCTGTGTTATATCTAGGTTATTTTTTTTTTTTTTTTTTTTGAGATGGAGTCTCTCTCTGTCACCCAAGTTGGAGTGCAGTTGCGTGATCTCGGCTTATTGCAACCTCTGCTTTCGGGTTCCAGCGATTCTCCTGCCTCAGCTTCCTGAGCAGCTGGGATTACAGACGTGTGCCACCATGCCCAGCTACTTTTTGTGTTTTTAGCAGAGACAGGAGTTTTATCATCTTGGACGGGCTGGTCTTGAACTCCTGACCTCATGATCTACCCGCCTCAGCCTCCCAAAGTGCTAGGATTACAGGCGTGAGCCACTGTGCCTGGCCTTTTTTGTATTATTAGTAGACATGGGTTTCACCATATTGGCCAGGGTGGTCTCGAACTCCTGACCTCAGGTAATCCTCCTGCCTCAGCCTCCCAAAGTGCTGGGATTACAGGTGTGAGCCACCACAGCTAGTCTTTTTTTTTTTTGAGACAGAGTCTCACTCTGTCACCCAGGCTGGAGTGCAATGGCGTGATCTTGGCTCACTGCAACCTCCACCTCCCAGGTTCAAGCAGTTTTCCTGCCTCAGCCTCCCAGGTAGCTGGAATTACAGGCGCATGCCACAACGCCTGGCTAATTTTTGTATTTTTAGTAGAGACAAGGATTTACCATGTTGGCCAGTCTAGTCTTGAACTCCTGACCTTGTGATCTGCCTGCCTCGGCCTCCCAAAGTGCAAGGATTACAGGTGTGAGCCACCACCCCCGGCCTGCCTTACATATTCTTGTTTAAGCTTACAATTTTGATTTTAAAACATGCTGTGGAAACCACCCCCACCTGTGAGTTAGTACATCCACATCCATACTTTTAATGGTGATCTACTTCATCTTCACATTGCTTTCAATTGTTTGTTGTTATGAACTCATTTGCAAGGTATACCTGATGGTTAATTTTATGTGTTAATTTGGTTAGACCACAATGTTCAGATATTTGGTCAACATTACTCTGGATGTTTCTGTGAAGGTGTTTTTGGATAAAATTAAGATTTAAATTGGTGAACTTTGAATAGAAAAGATTAACAAAGACTGACCTCCCCTGAGCAAGAGAGGATTCTGCCAGTGGACTGCATTGTGACTCAGACTGCAACTCTTCCCTGCTGGCCTACGTTGCAGATTTTTGGACCAAGGAAGCCTTCACAATTGTGTCAGCCTTTTCTCTGACAACTGACTAATGTATAGACTCACTTGACAATTTTGGGATTATTTTAACTGTAAGATTGCTAAAGAATATTCTCACGTTGAAGTATGATACAAATAAGCTTCTAGAAAGTTTATACAACTTAATACAATTTGATAGAAGTAAACATTTTTCCCCACATCTACATCAAGCTTGAATATTTCCCAGTATTTAAATTAAGCTTTTCATATAAGTTTTAAAATGTTTTCCAGTCTTAGATGTCATAATGGTATATTATGTGATATTTTAAATGTCTCCATTTCTTTCGTTTTTCGCAATATACTTTTGACTGGGAATATGGTTTGGATCTGTGTCTCCACCAAAGCTGCTGTTGAACTGTAACCCCGAATGTTGGAAGTGGGGCCTTTGGGAGTTGATTGGATCATGAGGTGAGTTTTTCATGAATGGTTTAGCAACCTACCCCCATACTGTTCTTGTGATAGTGAGTTCTTGTGAGATCTGATCATTTAAAAGTGTGTGGCACCTGCCCTTCTCTCTCTTGCTCCTATTCCAACCATGTAAAGTGCTTGCTCCCTGTTTGCCTTCTGCCATGATTGGAAGTTTCCTGAGGTCTCCCCAGAGGCTGAGCCAGATGCCAGCATCATGCTTCCTGTACAGCCTGTGGAACCATGAGCTAGTTAAACCTCTTTTCTTTAAAATTACCCAGTCTCAGGGATTTCTTTATAGCAATGTGAGAACAGACTAATACAATTGGGTTGTTTCCTAATTGTTGAGTTTTTAAAATTTTTTCTGTGGTAAAGACATTTAACATTAAATCTACCCTTAGCAATTTATCTGTGTACAATACATTGTTGTTGAATGCAGGTATTATGTTGTATAGCAAATCTTTAGGGCTTATTAATCTTGCGTCACTGACACTTTATGCTTGTTGATTAGTAACTCCCCATGTTTCCCACTCCCTTGACCCTGGCAACCACCATTCAGCTCTTTGTTTCTATGAATTTGACTACTTTAGATACATCATAGATACATCATATAAATGAAATCATGCGATATTTGCCTCTCTATGATTAGCTTATTTCACTTATAATACATCATAATGGCCTTATAATTCATCCATTTGTCACATATTGCAGAATTTCCTTTTTTCTTTTTCTTTTTGAAACAGGGTCTCACTCTCTCCCAGGCTGACGTGCAGTGACGTGATCATAGCTCACTGCAGTCTCCAGCTCCTGAGCTCAAGAGATTCTCCCCTCTCTGCCTTCCAAAGTGCTGGGGTTACAAGCATGAGCCACCGCAACAAGGGGCAATAGACTTTTCAAAGAGTTTCTTCTTACCTACCTCTGGATTTATTTTTATTTGACATTTGAAGCGCCAACTTGCTTACATTTTTCACTGCTGAGAGACACGCTATGATTTTTCCTTTTATGTTGTTTTTGTTTTTCAATATTTATTTTTCCATTCAGGGGTACATGTGCAAGTTTGTTACACAAATATGTTGCGAACTGGTGGGGTTTGGGCTTCTAGTGTACCCATCACCCAAATAATTTCTCTTTTATTGTTTACTTTTTAACACTTTTTATTTTATTACTAGTATTTTAATTTTCTAGTCTTCACATTAACTTTCTCATTCTTATTCGTAATTCACACTGATGTACATCTTCGCTTCCTTCCGCACACTGGCTGGGAAGGTTCCGACTTTCCCTAAGGTCGTGGACCAGCAGGCTTCTGGGAAACGGAGTCGCAAGTTCTTGGGCTCAGCGCGCATGCTCATGGGACAGGTCTCTGAGGCTCCTTCTGTGCAGGTGCAATCGGCGTAGGCGTTCCTTCTGGGAAGATTCTTCGGCCTCAAGTGGAAGACAGACCCCAAACCCACAAGTCTATCCGCCTCTCAGGTACGGCTTGGATTGGGAGCGGCGGGCGAGCCCGCGGGATGGGAAGCGCTGCGCGGCTTGGGCAGCGGGTGGCAGGGAGGGCAGGAGGCGGTGGGCGCCCGGCGGTGGGAACACCAGCGCCTGCGCATGAGCCCGGGAGGAACGGCGGGGTGGGGGCGGCATGGTGGAGGGAGGGGTCGGAGGTCAGGCGTGGGGAACGCGGGGGCGCGGGAACCCGGGGATGCGGGAGGCCGCGGGGTCCGAGTGTCCGACTCCTGGCGGAGCAGGCAGTGTGGATCAGGCGGCCCCGGGAGGGGTCGGGGGAGCCTTGGTGTCAGGCGGCACCGGGTGTGAAAGAACTGTCCAGTGAGAGAGATGAGTGAAATCAAGGTGAGACTTGATTTCCTCACTTGTGAAACCGGGGAATTAATACCTCCTTAGGGGCTTGTGCTGAGGATTCGGGAACGTGGTGGTTGTGCCCGCAGTCAGTTACAGCGGCTGCTGTTAATGGAAACATGTTTGTTAGTAGTTTATGCTCATAACCTCGTTCTCAGGTCAGTATAACTCCTGCTCTAACAAATAAGGAAAGGAGAACGAGAGGAAAGTGTTATGCCCAGAGTCACACAGCTAGGTAGCAGGTAAACACGCTAGAGGATGAACTCAGACGTTTCTTTCTCCAGATGCCGTGGTCTGATGTACTATCCTGCTTATAAAAGCCAGCGTTGCATCCTTCGCAGCAGTTAGCAGAAATAATTTGAAGGGTTGACTCTTACCATGTAGCAGTTCTGTTTTTCGGATTTCCAGATGTGTCTTCGGAGCCCTTGGGACAGACAGCGTATTCCCGAGTTGGGTTTGTGCAGTGCAGACTGTCTATGTTTTCAGTAACTTTGTTTTGTGTTTATTGAAGGTCTGATCTGAGAGTCTATGGAACAGGAAAATTCAGAGTTAAACTGTGGCCTTGAGTGAGGATTTAAGTTGAAATGAATTTGTCCTTTAGTTGCATTTCTTTTCTTCCTTGGAGCAAAGCACCTCTTGTGAAATAAGACATCTTGAGGAACAAGATCCACGTGGAAAAGAACCACTCCAAATCGGAGTTTCTGAGCAGAGGCAATAGCTCCAGAAAGGAGCAGATACTAGATTTGCATACAATGCTCAGAATAAGTAAGATTTGGATGCTGTTGCCACATCAGAAGCCACGCCACAGAGAAAGTCTGCACCAGATTTCAAAAGAGAATAGGAAAGTGGACTGAGAGGAATGAAGGAGGGGTTAGGCCATGCAGGAAATACAGCTTCACTGGAAGGGTTTGGGAGACATGCTGTGGGTAAAGTGGTTTTAGAGCTAGAGCTGAGTAAATTCCATCTTCACCAATTCCAGTGTAGCCTCCACTGTTATTTCACTCCCTCTTCCCAGATCCCAAGATCTTTGCACTCCATGAATCTGGCATCAAAACATATGCTGATGAATTCCTTTCTTCTGATATTGTACGACAGTAATACTAGAAAGGTTTTCTGTTTGTCTTGTTCGAGATTGGGAAAAATTGACCCTGAGAGCGTAAGTGAATTTCCCTGGCTTTGTGTTAGTGGCAGAGCTGAGAGTAGACACTGAGTCTCCTGACACCCAGGCCGGTGCTAATCACATTATCACTGTTAAAACAGACATCTTTAAAAGGCAGCCTTTTGAGAAACTACATGTACTGTAGAAAAACAGCTTAAGTGACCTTATCTTAAAAGTGCCTCCAATCCTTTTTTCATAGCTTTGGGTGAGTTCTTTTAACTTAAGGAGTAAAATGAGGAAAAAGAAATCCATGTTCGATGAAACTTCTGATGAAGGCTGACATAGCTGTACTTTATTTAGTGTGTTGTGATTTGTTTAATCATTTTTGTTATAATTGTTTTATTTCTTTAAGAACACAAAGTGGTACATATGTTTTAAAAACTCATCCGAAAACAGTTATATCCACTCAGTAAAAAAAAAAAAGGACACATCCAAGCTCCATGTGATCATATAACTGTCACCAATAGACACACATGGATGCGTCTTCATGGGTTTCTTCCTGCCTCTTCTCCAGGTTGAAAGGGATATTCTCCCACAGAGAGACGTTTTACCGCCCACCCCCCCCGACCCCCTGCCCAGTGATGCTTGCAGTTTTTTAAGTAGACAGATCCAAAACATTTCATATTTCTAGTGACTTGCTTCATTTTTTTTTTTAATCCCAGGTAAATCTTCAGAGATTTCCACATTTTTCCAGGATCAGCAGAAAATGAAGAAATCCTATGTGAGTTGATGAAGTAATTCTGTACTTTGTTTTACAGTGGATCTTAGCAGGTTGACTCTTACACTTAAATTGGAAAAGTCGAAATAGATACAATGAACTTCAAAGAAACAGGGTTAACACAATGATTCTCAAACTATAGTGTGCATAAAAGTAACCTGGAAAGTTTGTTAAAACAGAACAGGGCCTGAGAATTTTCATTTTTAACAATATTGCAGGTGATGATGGTAGGGTTCAGGTCTATAGGCCAATAAATAGCACTGGAATAGCAGATCAGAAGGGCAAAGTTGGCTTATATATGTCACATATATGTGTATGTATATGTGTATATATACACATATCTGTATGTATATATGTGTATATATACACATATCTATGTATTTGTGTATATATATGCAATGTATATACACATACAGAGGTATTGATATCTGTATATATATGTATATATATGTGTATATATTGATGTATATACACATACACATGTCATGTGGAGTTAGTTATCAGATTTGAGTTGCAAATATTTCTGACCTTTCTGGTAACTATGGCAAAGAGAGATGATCTGTTAATGGCTTTCACTGCTGATGAGAATGAAGCTACCTGGTTCCTTTTGGTACGTATGTGAAGCCTGATACTGAAAGCTGAAAAAAAAATATTTTTTTGCTCTTTTTTTTTTCCTGTTTTTTGAGACAGCGTCTCGCTCTGTCACCCAGGCTGGAGTGCAGTGGCGCGATCATGGCTCGCTGCAACCTCCGCCTCCGGGGTTCAAGCGATTCTCCTGCCTTAGCCTCCGGAGTAGCTGGGACTACAGGTGAGTGCCACAATGCCTGGCTAATTTTTTGTATTTTTAGTAGAGATGGGGTTTTACCACGTTGGCCAGGCTGGTCTTGAGCTCCTGACCTCGTGATCCGTTCACCTCAGCCTCCAAAAGTGCTGGGATTACAGGCATGAGCCACTGTGCCACCTTTTTTTTTGCTTTTTACGCAGTGATGGACAGCCTTCTGGTGGCAACCATGAAATAAATACCTGTAATTATTCTTTAGTGAATGCAAAAAACAAGGTACTGAGCAACACTGAGTTAATGAAGTTTTTTAGGGACCGCGTTACTAGAGCCCATGTAAATAGCTTTCAGATAGGCTTGTTTTTTGTTTTTTTGTGGATAAAACTTAAAACATATAGAGAATAAATTGACTGTATGTCTTTAAAATAACTTTCCAAAAATCTTAGTCTTGCTTTATCTGTAGAATATTCAGTTAAGAGATTATTTTCTGGCAAATGTTTCTGCACTTAATCAAATTTTCAACCCATGCTTCATGCAGAATGGATTATTTCCTACCAATTGTTGGAATTTGATCTGTGAACATCACTAATGATATATTTGTTTATTGTGGTAGAATATACATAACATAAAATTAACAATTTAAAGTGCACAATTCAGTGGCATTTAGCATAGTCCCAATGTTATGCAACCATCATCACTATTTAGTTTCAGAGCATTTCATCATTCCAAAAGGAAACCCATACGCCTTAGAGTCGCTTTCCATTCACCCCTGAGTGCACTCCCTTGCAACCACTAATATACTTTCTGTCTCTATGGACTTGCCTATTCTGTATATTTTATATAAAGGTAATCATACACTATGGGTTTTGCTTTTTTTTTTTTTTTTAATAGAGACAGGGCAGACTGGAGTGCAGTGGCTCAATCATCGCTGTCTGTAACCTTGAACTCCTGGGCTCAAGCAGTCCTCCCACCTTCGCCTCCCAAAGTGGTGGGATTACGGGAATGAGCCACTGTGCCTAGCCAATATATCTGTCTTTCAGCTAGTATAATGTTTTCAAAGTTCATCTGTGTTGTGGCATGTATCTGACCTCATTCTTTTTTATTGCTGAATAATCTCTTATGCACCTCATTTTGTTTGTTCATCATTTGATGGATTTTTGGGTTGTTTATACCTAATGGCTATTGTAAATAGTACATTTATGAATATATGTGTATAAATTTTTGTTTGAACACCTGTTTTCAGTTTTCTGGATATATACCTAGAATTAGAATTGCTGGATCATATATTTTGTCTTTTACTGAGGAATCAACAAACTTTTTCACAGCACTGCATAATTTTACATTTCCACCAACAATGTTTGAGGATGACAGTTTCTGCACATCCTTGACAACACCTGTTATTGCTTATTTTTTTAAATTATAACCATTCTAGTGTTT
The DNA here is from genome assembly GCF_000951035.1 of Colobus angolensis palliatus. Taxonomy (NCBI): domain Eukaryota; kingdom Metazoa; phylum Chordata; class Mammalia; order Primates; family Cercopithecidae; genus Colobus; species Colobus angolensis. The sequence continues at coordinate 468,057 of NW_012118755.1, read as the reverse complement.
GTAAAGTGGTATCTCATTGTGGCTTTGATTCGCTTTTTCCTAGTGACTAATGCATTTGAGCACTTTTTCATGTGCTTCTTGGCCATTTGTATATCTCTTGCAGAAGTGTCTATTCAAGTCCTTTGTCCATTTTTAAATTGGGTTTATTGTAAGAGTACTTTCGTGTACTAGACCCTTATTAGATATATGATTTTCAAATATTTCATTCTATGAGTTTTTTTTCATTTTCTTGATAGTATCCTTTAATTCATAAAAGGTTTTAATTTTGATGAAGTTAATCTATATTGTCTTTTGTTGCACACTTTTGATGTCATATCTAAGGATCCATTGCCAAACCTAAGGTCATGAGGTTTATTTTATTTATATTTTCTCCTAAGAGTGTTATGGTTTTAGCACTTACATTTAGGACTTTGACCTATTTTGAATTAATTTTTGTTTATAGTGTGAGGAAGTGGTCCAACTTCACATTTATTTGCCTGTGGATATCCAGTTATCCCAACACCAATTTTGAAAAAACTATTCTTTCTCCCATTGTATTGTCTTGGCACCTCTGTTGAGAATCAGTTGACCATAGATGTATGCGTTTCTTTTTGGACTCTTAATTCCATTCAGTTGATCTGTATGTCTGTCTTTGTGCCAGTTCCATACTGTTTTGTTTACTATAGCTTTGTAGCAGTCTTGAAGCCAGAAAGTGTGAGTCCTGATTTGTTTATCTTTGTCAAGATTGTTTTGGCTCTTCAGGGTCTCTTGCAGTTCCATGAGTTTGACGGTCATGTCCGTTTTTGCGAAAAAGGTTATTTGATTTTGTATCGAATCTGTAGAACACTTTGGGAAGTATTGCCTTCTTAACCATATTAAGTATTCTATTCATGAACAAGGACTATCTTTCCCTTTATTTAGGTCTTTAATTTCTTTCAGCAAAAGTTTTATGGTTTTTAGTATGTAAGTCTTAGAACTCCTTGGTTAAATCTATTCCTAAGTATTCTTTTGATGCTATTGTAATTAGAATTATTATTTTTAAATTATAAATTGTTTTTAAAATTTACTTCTTGGATTGTTAATTGCATAGAAAAACAGCTAATTTTTCGGTGTTAATCTTGGTCTTACAGCTTATTGAATTTCTTTTTTTTCTTTTTTCTTTTTTTTTTTTTTGAAATAGACTCTTGCTCTTTTGCCAGGCTGGAGTGCAGTGGCGCAATCTCGGCTCACTGCAACTTCCAGCTCTTGGGTTCAAGCGATTCTCCTGCCTTAGCCTCTGAAGTAGCTGGGACTACCGATGTGCACCACCACTCCCAGCTAATTTTTGTATTTTTAGTAGACACTAAATGCCTTCTCATCGGTAGTCAGATGTCCCTATAAAGACATGTGATTACATTTATGGCCCACTTGGATAAATCCAGGATAGTCTCCACTTTTCAAGTGTCATAATCACATCTGCAAAGTCCTTTTTGCCATTTACGGTCATAATCACAGATTCCAGGGATTAGGACGTGGATATCTGTGGGGCCCTTGTTCAGCCCACCACATCTGGGTTTTGATCCGTGACTCCCTGTTCCATCCTATTTACATACATGCATTGGCTTCTTACTCTCTTTGTATAAGTACATGGAGATGTATATTTATATCATGGAAGAGTATACCTTTTTGTTTATATGATTTTTAGAATTATATAGCCCATCTCAATTGGTATATATGTTACTGCAGCTATTAAAAAAATTAATATTGCACTGAAGATCTATCCAAGTTGATTAGTTTATTCCTTTTTATTCCATATATTCTGAGACCATACTGCATTTTATCCATTTTTTTCATTGAAAGTCATTTAGGTCATTTCCATTTTTCCTTTATTGTGTGTAATACTTCAGTAAACATCCTTTACTTTGTCTGCATAAAGAGAAAGGATTTCCAGACTGGGCACAGTGGCTCACACCTGTAATCCCAGCACTTTGAGAGGCCACAGTGGGAGGATTGCTTGAGCCCAGGAGTTTTTGAGCAGCCTGGGTAACATAGGGAGACCGTCTCTACAAAAAAAAAATTTTAATTACCTGGGCATGGTGGTGCATGCTTCTAGTCCCAGCTAATCAGGAGTCTGAGGCAAGAGGACTGCTTGAGCCCAGGAGTTCAAGCTTGCGGTGAGTTGTGATCAAGCCACTGCACTCTAGCCTGGGCAACAGAGCGAGAAAGGATTTCCAGAGTTACTTGGTGCTACCAGTTTGTCTACCAAGTTACCATACCACAGCCGTTTATGAGAGTACCATTTTCTTTATCTTCTTCCTAGCAATTGATATAGTCATATTTTAAAATTATGGCCAATCTGGTAGATAAAGAAAACCTCATTGTTTTGATTTGAATTTCTCTGATTGTAGGGTTGAGCCTTTCAGTTTTCTTTTGTTCATATCCCTTACATACTTTTCTATTGATTTGGTTCTGTGTTTCTTACTAATTTATAAATTTGAAATTGTGTATAGTAATCTTTGTGTTATTTTTCTTTTTTTTTGAGAAAGAGTTTCGCTCTTATTGCCCAGACAGGAGTGCAATCGCACAATCTCTGCTCACTGCAACCTCCGCCTCCCTGGTTCAAGCGATTCTCCTGCCTCAGCCTCCTGAGTAGCTGGGATTACAGGCATGTGCCATCATGCCCGGCTAATTTTGTATTTTTAGTAGAGATGGGGTTTCTCCATGTTGGTGAGGCTGGTCTCAAACTGCCGACCTCAGGTGATCTGCCTGCCTCGGTCTCCGAAAGTGCTAGGATTACAGGTGTGAGCCACTGTGCCCGGCTTATTATTATTATTATTATTATTATTACTGAGGTAGAGTCTCACTCTGTCACCCAGCCTGGAGTGCAGTGGTGCCATCTTGGCTCACAGCAACCTCCGCCTCCTGGGTTCAAGCAATTCTGCTCCCTCAGCCTCCTGAGTAGCTGGGATTACAGTCGCCCACCACTACGCCCTGCTACTTTTTTTTCCCCCAAGACGGAGTTGCACTCTTGTTGCCCAGACTTGAGTACAATGGTGCTATCTTGGCTCACTGCAACCTCTGCCTCCTGAGTTCAGGCGATTGTCCTGCCTCAGCCTCCCAAGTAGCTGGGATTACAGGTGCCCACCACCACGCCTGGCTAATTTTTTTTTTTTTCTTTTTTTGAAGTAGAGATGGGGTTTCACCATGTTAGCCAGGCTGGTTTCAAACTCCTGACCTCAAGTAATGCTCCCGCCTCGGCCTCCCAAAGTGCTAGGATTACAGCCAATTTTTGTATTTTCAGAGGAGAGGGGTTTCACCATGTTGGCCAGGCTGGTCTGCAACTCCTGACCTCAGGTGATCCACCTGCCTTGGCCTTCCAAAGTGCCAGGGTTACAGTTGTGAGCCACTGTACCTGGCCTTTTTTCTTAATTTGAAAATCTGTATTCCAAAGGGCATTAACATGATTATTTGCTTTATCCTGTAAAACATGATATACCAAAATACCAATACCAATATTATTGTTAACAAAATATTTTTGAAACCAGTTTAAGATTTATTTTGCAGTTCTTTTGTCCTTAGGGCACAGCCCCATTGTGACATACAATTAGATTTCTTTGTTTTAAATTTAGCAGAAATAATTCTCTGAGTGGTGTGGCATCAACTTTAGATATAATTATATTTATTTGTTTCATTGCTGTTTGTTTTTAGGGTTTTATTTTGAGAATGATTTGAGAATCATTTTTATAATTATGAAAAATATTTAAATGTTTACAAAGACAGATCTGTAAAGCAAAGTATATTCAGAGATCAGTCTGGGAGTCATCGTCTGGTTCCTTGTTCCTTTCCTCACCTTATGAAGAATGATTCATTTTGTTTTATGACTTATCTTTTTATTGTTATTTTTAATATAAGTAGATCTGTATGTAGATACACATATTTTCCTTTTGTATATAAAAGCCGCCACATTATACTTGATTTTCTCAGACTTCCTTTGATCATATAATAGAACCTGGAGTTCACTCTGCAGTGGGATATGCAGGTCTTCCTTATGTCTTATTTCAGTCGCTTAGCACTCTGTAATGTGAGTGTACAACATACGTTCAACCAATTGTTTACTAATCAACATTTGGGTTGTTTCCAGTCTTTCGCAAATATAAATACTGCTGTAGCTTTGTGCCTACATCTTTTCAATTTTTTTTTTTTTTTTTTTGGTGGGGGGAGATGGATTCTCACTCTGTTGCCCAGGCAAGAGTGCAATGGCATGATCTTGGCTCCCTGTAACCTCCACCTCCTGAGTTCAAGAGATTCTCCCTATCTCAGGCCCGCAAGTAGCTGGCATTACAGGTGCCCACCACTGTGCCTGGGTAACTTTTTTTTGTATTTTTAGTAGAGATGGGGTTTCACCATATTGGTTAGGCTGGTCTTGAACTCCTGACCTCAGGTGATCCGCCCGCCTTGGCCTCCCAAAGTGCTAGGATTACAGGTGTGAGCCGCCACGCCTGGCCCCATCTTTTCAATTTTTGGCTAATGTGTCTTTGTGGTAGATTCTTAGAAGTGGGATTTCTAGGTCCACTGGTAAATTCATATACATATAATGTAACTGAATACTACCATATTTCACTTCACAGTGGCTGCTTATTTTGTATTCTCACGAGCAGGATATGAATATGCTTTTATGCCTATAGCAAACCAAACTAAGTGTATGTGTTATTCTTTTGGGTTTCTGCCAGTCTGATAGGAGTGAATGGTTCAATGCAATTTTTACTTACATTTTATTTTTATTTTATTGTTTTACTTTAAAGGGTAATCTTTTTTTTTTTTTTAGATGGAGTCTTGTTCTGTTGCCAGACTGGAGTGCGGTGGCGCAATCTTGGCTCACTGCAATCTCTGCCTCCTGGGTTCAAGTGATTCTTCTGCCTCAGCCTCCTGAGTAGCTGGGACTACAGGCGCCTGTCACCACGCCCGACTTATTTTTTTTGTATTTTTAGTCGAGACGGGATTTCACTATGTTGGCCAGGATGGTGTTGAACTCCTGACCTCATGATCCGCCCTCCTCAGCCTCCCAAAGTGCTGGGATTACAAGTGTGTGCCACCGTGCCCAGCCAATTTTTGTATGTTTAGTGGAGACAGGGGTTCATCATGTTGACCAGGCTGGTCTTGAACTCTTGACCTCAGGTGATCCGCCTGTCTGGGCCTCCCAAAGCGCTGGTATTACAGGTGTGAGCCACCGCGCCCGGCCTTTCCTTCTGTATTTTTAGGAACGCTCTGCCTTTTCTTTGTCATGTAAGTTACAGGTACTTATTCCCAGTTTGTCCTTTTTTTTTTTTTTTGAGATTCTGTCTCAAAAAAAAAGAAAAAAAAATAAGTACAATAAACACCAGTTTACCTAGATTCAACAGTTTTAAGTATTCTTCCACATTTTCTCTCTCTCTATGTAATTTTTCCAGGCTAGACAAAGTGGTTCATGCCTGTAATCCCAACACTTTATGGGGCAAAGGTGGGAGGATTGCTTGAGCCCAGGAGTACAAGACCACCCTGAGTAACATAATGGGACCCCATGTTACAAAAAATTTTAAAAAATTAGCTGGACATGGCTGTGTGCACCTTTAGTCTCAGCTACTCAAGAAGCTGAGGCAGAAGGATCACTTGAACCTGGGAGGTCAAGGCTGCAGTGAGCTATGATCGTGCCACTGCACTCCAGCCTGAGTGACAGAGTGAGCTACCATCTCAAAAAACGAAACAGAATTTCCATTTTCCCCAAAAATGTCCTCTGTAGCTTTGCTGGGCCCAAGAGCCAATCAAAGATGATGTTTTTTTATTCCTTCATAATAATGAACATTTAAAATATGTCCTGGTCAGGAGTCTTGTGGAACAGTTAATTCTTGAATTTAACTGCTTTTCAGAATCATTTGGAGCTCTTTAAATATTCCTTTACCTAGGTGATATGCAACTATGCTTAGAAGCACTGTTGTAGACTGCCTGCACATCTGTATTTGACTGATTTATTTTTCCTCACAATCAGATTCAGATTATACTTTTTTTTTTCTTTTTTTCTCGAGAATGAGTCTAGCTCTGTCGCCCAGGCTAGAGTGCAGTGGCACGATCTCGGCTCACTGCAAACTCCACCTCCTGGGTTCAAGTGATTCTCGTGCCTCAGCCTCCCAAATAGCTGAGGTCACCATGCCCAGCTAATTTTTGTATTTTTAGTAGAGATAGGGTTTCACTGTGTTGGCCAGGCTGGCCTCAAACTCCTTACCTTGTGATCCACCCGCCTCGGCCTCCCAAAGTGCTAGGATTATAAGCGTGAGCCACCGCGCCTGACATACACATTTATCTTATGCCAGTTTATTATGTACTTTTTATATGGTCTGTTTGTACCACTATTTGTAATGGTACCAAATATCTCCATTTGAAAAGTAGACTTTCTTTTCCTTTTTGTAAACTAATAATCTTTGGGTGGAATACGGAGACTATGTGAACATCCTCTTCCCAATAATCTTTGCCAATGGTTGACTATTTAGGGTTAGCACTTCTCAGCATGTTTATTGGCCATGTTAGTGTTGTCTTTTGTGAAATGACTGTTCAGATATTTTCCCCCATTTTTCTATTAGGTGGTCTTGCTTGTATTGATGCTAGAAGTATTTTATATATTCTGGGTATAGTCCCTTTAAAAGTTCGATATGTTGTCAATATTTTCTTCTCTCTGATTTGCATTTTTTTTTGCATTAATGGTGTCTTTTGATTAATCAACATTCTTAATGTGGTCCAGTTTATTTCAGTCTTCTTCTTTATGGTTAGTGCTTTTGTATCTTGCTTTAAAAAAACCTTTGCTTGGGAATATAGTTTCATGTTATCTTCTTGAAGTTCTGTTGTTTTTACTTATCATATTTTAACCTACAATTCATCTGGAATTGATTCTCACATATTGTGTGGGATTGAAGTCAAGTTTTCCCCAATCAGCATAGCTTATTGAGACTGTCCTTTTCCTCACTGGTCGGCTGTGAAACTTTTAAAAATAAATCAGGTATCCATGTTTGTAGGTCTGTTTCTAGACCATAATTTTTTTCTATTGGTCTTTCAATGTATTCTGTCACCAATCCCACACTGTCTTAAATTACTCTATAATAAATTCTTATATGCAGTAGTATGTTAGTTTTCTAATGCTTCATTATAAGTTACCACAAAGTTTGCCACAAAACAACACAAATTTATTACCTCAGATTCTATGGATCAGGAGTCTGGGAATGGGTTAGTTAGGTCCTGTGCTGAGTCATAAGGCCGCAACCAAGATATTGCCTGAGACACTTAATCTTAATGGAGGCTCAGAGTCCACCATACACATGTGGCAGAATTCATTTCCCATAAATGAGAACCCATAATGGTTTGCTTCTTAGAGGCCAGTAGGAACTTTTCTCTGATACTTCACCTTCTTTTTTTGAGAGAGAGTCTCACTCTTGTCACCCAGGCTGGGGTGCAGTGGCATGATCTCTGCTCACTGCAACCTCCGCCTCGCAGGTTCAAGCGATTCCCGTGCCTCAGCCTCCTGAGTAGCTGGGATTACAGGCATGTGCCACTATGCCCAGCTAATTTTTGTATTTTTAGTAGAGACGGGATTTCACCATGTTGGTCAGGCTAGTCTTGAACCCCTGACCTCGTGATCCGCCTGCCTCGGCCTGCGAAAGTGCTGGGATTACAGGTGTGAGCCATTGCACCCGGCCAGTTTACCTTCTTTGTAAGGACTCGCCTGATTGGGTAAGGCCCACCAAGACAATCTTTCTTTTGATCAACTCAAAATAAACTGATTAAGGTATCTTAATTATAGCTGCAAAATCCATTTGCCATATAATGTAATATAATCTTTATTGGAGCCACAAGATCTCTCCCACACTAACGGGAGGAGATTATATAAAGATGTAAGTCATTGAGGCTCATCTTAGAATTCTGCCAACCACAATTAGTGTGAGTTCACACATTTTTTTGTTCTTCTCTAAGACTGCCTTGGCCATTCTTGGTGGCTTAAAATTTTTTTTTTTTTTAGTTTTAAAAATATTGCCTCCATTTTTGTTTATTTATTTATTTATTTTTTTGAGATGGAGTCTAGCTCTGTTGCCCAGGCTGGAATGCAGTGGCGCAGCCTTGGCTCACTGTAACCTCCATCTCCTGGGTTCAAGTGATTCTCCTGCCCCGGCCTCCCAAAGTGCTGGGATTGACAGGCATAAGCCACCACTCCAGGCCTTTTGCCTTCATTTTATGATGAGAACATTCTTGGTTCTTTGAATTTTTTTTTCTTTTTGAGACCTGTTGCCAGGTTGGAGTGCAGTGCATGATCTCGGCTCACTGCCACCTCTGCCTCCTGGGTTCAAGCGATTCTGCCTTAGCCTCCTGAGTAGCTGGGACTACAGGCATGTGCCACCATGCCCAGCTAATTTTTGTATTTTTGGTAGAGATGGGGTTTCACCACGTTGGCCGGGCTGATCTCGAACTCCTGACCTTGTGATCCACACACCTTGGCCTCCCAAAGTGCTGGGATTGCTGGCGTGAGCCACCGCACCCATCCGGTTCTTTGAATTTCTATATAAGCTTCAGAATCAACTTGTCAGTTTCCACAAAAATATTTGCTAAGCTTTTGATTGGGATTACCTTGAATTTATAGGCCAATTTAGGGAGAACTGAGAACTTCGTAATATTGAGTTGTCCAATCCATGTATATAATTAGTTCTTTTATTTTTAAAGATATTCTGTTTTTGTATATTTTATGTTTTATTTTTTATTATTATACTTTAAGTTCACGGGTACATGTGCATAACGCGCAGGTTTGTTACATATGTATACTTGTGCCATGTTGCTGTGCTGCAGCCATCAACTCGTCAGCACCCATCAACTCGCCATTTATATCAGGTATAACTCCCAATGCAATCCCTCCCCCCTCCCCCCTCC
>NW_012118755.1:450971-455381 GCF_000951035.1 Colobus angolensis palliatus | reverse complement strand
AGTCAGGACCCTCAGCTGTAGGTCTGTTGGAGATTGCTTGAGGTCCACTCCAGACCCTGTTTGCCTGGTTGTCAGCAGCAGATGCTGCAGAAGATAGAATATTGCTGAACAGCGAGTGTACCTGTCTGATTCTTGCTTTGGAAGCTTCCTCTCAGGGGTGTATTCCATTGTGTGAGGTGTGGGGTGTCAGTCTGCCCCTAGTGGGGGATGTCTCCCAATTAGGCTACTGAGGGGTCAGGGACCCACTTGAGTAGGCAGTCTGAGTCTGTCCATTCTCAGATCTCAGCGTCCGTGTTGGGAGATCCACTGCTCTCTTCAAAGCTGTCAGACAGAATCGTTTGCATCTGCAGAGGTTTCTGCTGCTTTTGTTGTTGTTGTTGTTGTTGTTATTGTTGTTTAGCTGTGCCCTGTCCCCAGAGGTGGAGTCTACAGAGACAGGCAGGCCTCTTTGAGCTGCTGTGAGCTCCACCCAGTTCGAGCTTCCCAGCGGCTTTGTTTACCTACTTAAGCCTCAGCAATGGCGGGGGGCCCCTCCCCCAGCCTCGCTGCTGCCTTGTTGTTAGATCACAGACTGCTGTGCTAGCAATGAGGGAGGCTCCGTGGGTGTGGGACCCTCCCGGCCAGGTGTGGGATATAATCTCCTGGTATGCCCGTTTGCTAAGACCCTTGGTAAAGCACAGTATTGGGGTGGGAGTTACCCGATTTTCCAGGTGTTGTGTGTCTCAGTTCCCCTGGCTAGGAAAAGGGATTCCCTTCCCCCTTGCGCTTCCCAGGTGAGGCGATGCCTCACCCTGCTTCAGCTCTCGCTGGTCGGGCTGCAGCAGCTGACCAGCACCGATTGTCCGGCACTCCCTAGTGAGATGAACCCAGTACCTCAGTTGAAAATGCAGAAATCACCTGTCTTCTGTGTCGCTGGCACTGGGAGCTGGAGACTGGAACTGTTCCTATTCGGCCATCTTGCTCCGCCCCCGATATTCTGTTTTTTTAAAGATATTCTTTTGTTTTTCTCGAGAATGCTTTATGATTTTATGTGTAATTGTCTTAGAAATGGTTAGTTAGATTTGTTCTGAGGCATTTTGGTTTTTTTTTGAGACAGAGTCTCACTCTGTCACCCAGGCTGGAGTGCAGTGGCGCGATCTCGGCTGACTGCAAACTCCACCTCCCAGGTTCACACCATTCTCCTGCTTCAGCCTCCCAAGTAGCTGAGACCACAGGTGCCCGCCACCACGCCTGGCTAATTTTTTACATTTTTAGTAGAAACGGGGTTTCACTGTGTTAGCCAGGATGGTCTCGATCTCCTGACCTCATGATTCGCCCACCTCAGCCTTCCAAAGTGCTGGGATTACAGGCGATTACAGGCGCCCACCTCAGCCTTCCAAGGTGCTGGGATTACAGGCGTGAGCCACCGCCCTTGGCCAGTATTTCATGTTTTTGATGGCACTGTTTCATGTTTTTGATGGCACTGTTCTGATGGCACTGTAGGTGCCATCGAAACAATTAGTTGCTGGTATATAGAAATCCATTTGTTTTTTTGTTTGTTTGTTTTTGAGCTTTGCCCAGGCTGGAGTGCAATGGCATGATCTTGGCTCACCGCAACCTCTGCCTCCTGGGTTCAAGTGATTATCCTCCCTCAGCCTCTCAAGTAGCTGGGATTACAGGCCTGTGCCACCATGTTCAGCTAATTTTGTATTTTTAGTAGAGATGGGATTTCTCCATGTTGGTCAAGCTGGTCTCGAATTCCTGACGTAATGTGATCTGCCCACCTCAGCATCCCAGTGTGCTGGGATTACAGGTATGAACTACTATGCCCAGCCAAAATCCACTTGATTTTATTTATTTATGTATTATTTTTGAGATGGAATCTCACTCTGTCATCTACCCTGGAGTGCAGTGGCACGATCTCAGCTCACTGCAACCTCTGCCTTCTGGGTTCAAGTGATTCTCCTCCCTCAGCCTCCCGAGTAGCTGGGACCACAGGCACATGTGACCAAGTCCGGCTAATATTTTGTATTTTTAGTAGAGACAGGGTTTCATTGTGTTAGCCAGGTTGGTCTCCATCTCCTGACCTCATGATCCGCCCTCCTGGGCCTCCCAAAGTACTGGGATTACAGGCGTGAGCCACTGCGCACGGCCTCCACTTGATTTTTATACATTGATTTTGTATCCAAAAACTTACTGAATTCACTTCTTACTTAAAATAATTTGTAGATTCTCTTCCATGTTCTTCATGCAGAATTATGACATCTGCAGATATTGATAGCTTTATTTATTCTCTTCTAATTCTTATAACTTTTTATGTTCTTTCTTGCCTTTATTCCACACACTTTTATACTCTGACCTATTTTTTTCTCCTATTTTCCAGTTCTCAGTATATGCTATGAACATTTACCAGCTGTTTGTGTTGCTAACCTGGGAATGGTACTTCTTTCTCTCTCTACTGGTTTGTGTCTACTTACTGGCTCCCCACTACCCACAGCAGTCAGTTATCTCTGAGCTAGATGAGACAGTCCATTGGATTAAAGAAGAAAATATTCAAATGCCTACCTACATATAATCTAAGAAAAAGAGTGAAATTTAATACATAGATTGGCAATATGTTTATAATTGATAAATTAATAAAAAGGTTACCCAGGATAGGCCTAGGCACAGTGGCTCATGCCTGTAATCCCAGCACTTTGGGAGGCCAAGGCAGGCAGATCACCTGAGGTCGGGAGTTCGAGTTCGAAACCAGCCTGACCAACATGGAGAAACCCCGTCTCTACTAAAAATACGAACTTAGCTGGGCATGGTGGTGCATGCCTGTAATCCCAGCTACTCGAGATTGTGCCATTGCACTCCAGCCTGGACAACAAAAATGAAATTCCATCTTAAAAAAAAAAAGGTTACCCAGGATTGAAAAATGGCCAAATATTTTAGATACCCCTAATTCTATAGGAGCAAGTCCAAAATTATTCAATAATGTTCCCTGAATACCTCTATAGCTCTTTATCTTATCAGAGTCCCAAACAATACTATTCTATGTGCTAATTGTTACTCCTTTAACTACATATGTTAGGCGTATCCATTCTTATGCTATTGCCTGGGTTCATGAATAACACTCTAGTTGTTTAAGAATTCAAATCTTTACCTCCTCAATGAAACCCAACCAAATAGCAGGAACAGAAGTTCCCCGCCCTGCTTTGTAAGCTTAGATAACTTTTTACATTTTTACTATAGTACCTTATTGTAGTTATGTGATTATATGTTTGCCTCTGTTTATCAGATTATATTTTCCTTGAGAACAGTAACATTGTTTTAGTTGTCTTCATATTCCCCTAAAGTAGGAGAATTCTTGGTGACACATAGGCACATGGTGGGACACCAATTACTTATCATGGCAGTAGAGTATATCTGTTATGATTTATCTTTTCAACTAAGTACAGTGCAAAAGTAGACATCCTATAATGCATTTTCTGATTAACTGTGAATAGTGAACATTATAATAATTCTCTTACAGCACTTATGTCTTTAAATTCTGATTGCTTAAATTCGAATGGAATGTACTGTTTCAGGGATCCTTGTCATTTGAGGATGTGACTGTGGGCTTCACCCAGGAGGAGTGGCAGCATCTGGACCCTGCTCAGAGGACCCTGTACAGGGATGTGATGCTAGAGAACTACAGCCACCTCGTCTCAGTGGGTAGGTAGGAACTGTTTTTCATGTAGACTCCTAGTGTGTACATCTTTTCTTGGTTGCTAAAACTTGTGGAAGTTTTGTTGGGGTTAATTATACTAAACTTGATATTCAGGGTATTAAGCAGAAGAACTGTTTGGGGTGCTATAAAGAATGTTGTTGTTTTCTTACTTTTTACACACATGGTTGAAATTGGCTTCTGAAGTTTCATTTTCTCCCTCTTTCAGAGGCCCTAAAGTCCATTAGCCTCACCCAGTTTCCATTTCATTTCCCATTCACAGGATATTGCGTCCCTAAACCAGAAGTGATCTTCAAATTGGAACAAGGAGAGCAGCTATGGATATTAGAGGAAGAGCTCCCAGGCCAGAGATACCCAGGTGAGTTAGCATGTATTAAGCAGAAGGATGCCAGTGACATGGTATGAATTCTTTTAATTCTCAAGAGTTTGCATGGCCAGGCACAGTGGCTCAATGCCTGTAATCCCATCACTTTGGGAGGCCAAGAAGGGTGAATCATCTGAGGTCAGCATTCGAGACCAGCCTGGCCAACATGGTGAAACCCCATGTCTACAAAAATACAAAAATTAGCCGGGCATGAGGGCAGGTGCCTGTAATCCCAGCTACTCGGGAGGCGGAGGCAGGAGAATCCCTTGAACTAGGAAGGTGGAGGTTGCAGTGACCTGAGACTGCACCACTGCACTCTAGCCTGGGCAAGAGAGCGAGACTCTGTCTCAAAAAA
>NW_012118755.1:384551-450152 GCF_000951035.1 Colobus angolensis palliatus | reverse complement strand
CCACTGCACTCCAGCCTGGGCAACAGAATGAAACTCTGTCTCAAAAAAAAAAAAAAAAAGAGTTTGCTCATTCATATGTTCATTCCTACTATGTGTCACTCAAGTTTTAGGTGCTGGAAATAGAGTAGTGAACTGAATTTTATCCATGACCCTATGGAGCTTACATTCTGATTGGGAGAAAAAGATAGGAACAAAAATGACAATGCTACCACACATGCACAGATATGCCAAGTGGTCATGTAAAATAGTAAGGAAATTAAAGAAGGTTAAGAATGATGGAGTGTTAAACTTTAGAAAGGTGGATCAGGAAGGGCTTTTGGATGCTGTGAAATTGAATGATATGAGGGTGGGAGTTGGGGGTAGTCCTGATAGCGGGCGAAGAATGAAGTGCAGGGCACTGATGCAGGAGTGTGCATGTGGTCTTTGAGGACACACAAATATAAGTGTGGACTGAAAAGAATGAGTGAGGCAAGAGTGGTATGAGTTGATGTTGGAGAGGTAATGGGAGCCCAAATTATCTAGGGCCATATGGGCCATGATAAGGACTATGATTTTATTTTGAGTAAAATGAGAAGCTATTGGTATGATTTGACCCAATAAGGAATATTTGCTGATTTGTCTTTTAAATGGATATCTCTGGCTGCTAAGCAAAGAAAATACTATTGGGGACAGAGGGATGAAAGCAGGAACATGAGTCAGGAGAGTATTTCAGTCTGCAAAAAGGCAATAGTAGCTTACACTTTGGAATGGTGGTGATTATTAAAAGTGATTGGCTTTTGGCCAGGCACAGTGGCTCATGCCTGTAATCCCAGCACTTTGGGAGGCCAAGGCAGGCAGATCACCTGAGGTCAGGAGTTCAAGACCAGCCTGGCCAACATGGTGAAACCCCGTCTCTACTAAAAATACAAAAATTAGCCAGGTGTGGTGGCATGTGCCTGTAATCCCAGCCACCCAGGATGCTGAGGCAGGAGAATCGCTGGAACCTGGGGGAGCAGAGGCTGAGGTGAGTCGAGATTGTGCCACTGCACTCCAGCTTAGGTGACAGAGCAAGACTCCATCTCAAAAAAAAAAAAATTAAGAAGTGGTTGGCTTTTCAATATGTTTTGAATGTGGGACCTGTAACATTTGCTATTGAGTGGGATATGGAATATATAAAAAAGAAAGGAGTCAAGAGTGACTCCAAACATTTCACCCAGAGCAGTTGGATAAGTGAGTACCAGTTGGGGGATATTGAGGATAAACAGTTTTGGAGGGATTGTTATGCATTTAGTTTGCACATATAAAGTTTCAGGTGATTATAAAATATCCAGGTTTACATGGCGAATAAGCGTTTGGGCATATAAGCAGGTAGTTTGGTGCAAGTCCAAGTGGAAGATATTTATTTGGAAATTATCAGCTTATGGGAGTAGTTAACAGTTTTGAAGTTCAGTATTTAAAGCTGAGGGATTAGATAACCTCTTGGGGTAGGACTGGAGGCTATCCCCTGGGTCATTAGCTTTCAGAAGTCTTGAAAGTGAGGAGACTGAGCAAAGAAGAAAGAAAAAGCAGTTTGGGGATGAGTGGAAAACAAAGAATGTAGTATCCTGCAGCCAAGGAAGACAGTGTTTCAAGGAGAAAGTGAGCTTCTCTGAAGTGGGATGTGTAAAGTCAGCATTTTCTCTGTCTCTGTCTACAGATCATCCAGAAACAGTAAGGAAAAAGAACAACACAAAGTTTATCTCATGACAGTAGAGGATATCTGAAACCCCAAATCAATACAAGTGGAAATGCTGCCAGAATCACTGAAAAATTAAGGAGGGCCATATGTACCAGCAGATGAAAAGAAACAAAAACATTTCTGGTGCTTGAAGGAACTGGGCTGGCCCATGTAGGTGGAAGTTACTGGTGAGTGTTAAGTAGAAAAGTAACATTAATTGTAGATATGCAAATATCACTCCAGAAGCCTGATAAAATTGGTCAAACTTCTCAATATTCATAATAGAAAGCTAGTGCTACCAGCTCTACCAGGAATTCACCCAGGCCTTCCTGAGTTTGAAACAGAGAATACCTGAGTTCCAGGTTCTCCTCAGGCCACTCATACTTGTCTTTTCAGAAAGGCCAGCCAAACTGAGGGATTTTGTTGAGCTATTTTCTGAATTCTTACTCTGTCAGTGTAGTGTATTACCCAAGACAGGATCTATCAGAAGATCATTGTCAACTACTGTAGAGGGTGGACAGGAAGGAAAAATTGAAGATAGGGGAAATTACATGCTTTATCACTGGACTAGCAATAATGTGGATCTTTACAGAATTTCTTTAGGAAAGCATTAGAAAAATAATCAGCTCTATTGTAAAATATTATTTGTATTAAAATACATTATAAAACATAAAATATTAAATACCATCATAAAAAAAAAGGAACTGGTAAAATACTTTAGAGAGAGAATGTACATACTCTGAGGTGCAAAGCTTAAATCTCTCTTGGAATAACATCAGTGCTGTGCACAGGACAGCTGGAGCTCCTTTGAATGCAGTTTGGTTCTGTGAAGCTGATGTAGGGTTAAGTATGGAAACAGACACACAAGTCATGTTTTTCAGTGACACTGTGACAATGCAAGAAATGAGACTTTCCATTTCAGAAAAAAATGTTACAGACACCTGTGTGAGGGGAAATAAACTTGCATGCTATCTTAGCTTGTATTCCTGTAAACAATTTGAAGTAAAAACTTGTCAGGATGGGCAGACCTACTACAGAAGTGAGGAAATGGGGAGTAAGGCTGGTTATGACAAAGAGAAAGTACAAGAGGGTAATAACAGAGCAAGCCATTACTAAGGCTACTCTGGCAAGAAAGGAGCGACAATCTGGGTTGATGCATAAACTGAGTTTGGTATATGTGTAAAACACTTTTTCATAAGAAGCTCTCTCGTTAGATTAAGACATGCCTCTGCTCCCTTTACCTAGTAAAACTGATGCAGTGTAAAAGCCCATGTCCTTTGAAGCTGAGTAATCCAAAAGGAACCAGCATAAAATGCCCCAC
Organism: Colobus angolensis palliatus; assembly: GCF_000951035.1. Taxonomy (NCBI): domain Eukaryota; kingdom Metazoa; phylum Chordata; class Mammalia; order Primates; family Cercopithecidae; genus Colobus; species Colobus angolensis. The sequence goes on along the minus strand of NW_012118755.1, from coordinate 447,135 downwards.
AAAACTACTGCAAGAATAAAGGGTTGAAAAAGATTAGAAAAAAAAAAGTAGGTGATTAAAATATCACCTGATCAAAGTGGACATAAAGTAGATAAATAATTGGGCCAAATAATAAACCACGAATTTCAAAAAGGACTAATTGAATTGATTGCCTGCATGATATGAGAGTTCAAGAAGGATGTTAAGGCAACAGTATAATGTTTTAATTCATTTAATAAAATGCATTCTGGGATGTCAGACTGAGAAAAGAATTGTAAGAGAAAATAAGAATCACAGTAAAGAAAGCAAATTGGGGCCAGGCACAGTGGCTCACATCTGTAATCCCTGTACTTCGGGAGGCCAAGGCCAGTGGATCACTTGAGGTCAGGAGTTTGAGACCAGCCTGGCCAACATAGTGAAACCCCATCCTACTAAAAATACAAAAAATTAGCCGGGAATGGTGGCACACCTGTAATCCCAGTTACTTAGGAGGCTGAGGCAGGAGAATAGCTTGAACCCAGCAGGCAGAGGCTGCAGTGAGTCAAGATCACACCACTGCACTCCAGCCTGGGCAACAGAATGAAACTCCATCTCAAAAAAAAAAAAAACAAAAGAAAACCAAATTGGAGAATTCCCAAAGAAGAATAGGCATTGCTGAAATGTAGATTAGAAATAAATGTGGAAGGCCTTTCAAGCAAGAAGAAACTGAAGAAAATAAAAGGTGAATATTGCATAAAGAAGATAGTATAAAAGATATTTCACATATATACTATACATATAGTTCATTCCCTAAAGTAGAAAATCAAATTAATAGAACCAATATTGAAAATACTCCAATAACATTTTTTGGGGAAAAGAAGATATGATTGAATCTACATAAAAAGATAAACCATCCCTAAGGAAGGCAGACCAAAAATGATCAACATCATGCTATATTCCTAATAGCATTACTAGATTTCAAAGATAAAGAATCATTTTGACAGCCAGTCAATATAAGAAAAAAGTCCAGCTGATCTCAACCTTTTCCATAACAAAATTTGCTGAAGAAAACTGCTAAAAGTCTGTAGAGCAATTGCTACAAAATCCTTAGGGAGGGTCAAATTAAGAACTGTATACTAGGTTAAAGAGTGATTCTTTAACAAAAAAGAGGAAACCTTTTTTTGAATAGGCAAGAATTCTGGGTCCTTTGTCCCTAAGACCTTTTATTAGAGGATGAATATCAGATAACCAAGAAGTGACACAAAAAGCATGGTAAAAATACTGGTAGTAGCCTCTGAATTTAATTGAGGAACTAATTCTAAAGCAAATGTGAGAGTGTGTTGTTGAAAACCTGGGCATTATTGACTGTATTTAATTTGATTAAGCGGAGGCTAAAAACAAGTGGGAAGAATGACGGTATTCTAATAAAGTGAATTCTGTTAGAATGCAGTGTATACATTCCTAAGAATCACTGTTCTATGCAAATGAGTACAATAAAAATCATAGGACTAATGGGAAAATGAGGTCAAGGTCTAACACTCAAAAACCTTCTCACTGTGTCAGTGATACACAACAGTGAAGTCTTCAGTTGCAATTTTGGATTTAATTTCTCCTTTTGAGTCTTTTGGTTTTTGCTTTATGAATTTTGGAGCATTACTAAGTGTATACATATTAGGATCCTTATGTCCACTTCATGAATTAACCGCTTAATAATTATGTACAAAAAGTAGCCGGGCGAGGTGGCGGGCGCCTGTAGTCCCAGCTACTCGGGAGGCTGAGGCAGGAGAATGGCCGAAACCCAGGAGGCGGAGCTTGCAGTGAGCTGAGATCCGGCCACTGCACTCCAGTCCGGGCGACAGAGCAAGACTCCGCCTCAAAAAAAAAAAAAAATAATAATTATGTAATGTCTCTCTTTATACCTAGTAATACTCTTTGTTCTAAATGCTACTTTGATATTAATTTAGTTCTTCCCTTTGTCTTTTAATTTTATTTACCTTTTTCCATACTTTTAATCTCTTTTATATTTAAAGTGAATTTCCTTTTTTTTTTTTTTCTTGAGATGGAGTCTTGCTCTGTCGCCCAGGCTGGAGTGCAATGGCGCAATCTCGGCTCACTGCAACCTCTGCCTCCTGGGTTCAAGTGATTCTCCTGCCTCAACCCCTCGAGTAGCTGGGATTACGGGTGCATGCCACCATACCTGGCTAATTTTTTGTATTTTTAGTAGAGACGAGGTTTCACCATGTTGGCCAGGCTGGTCTTGAAATCCTGACCTTGTGATCCATCTGCTTCGGCTTCCCAGAGTGCTGGGATTACAGGCATGAGCCACTGTGCCCCGCCGTGAATTTCTTAAAATAGCATGTGGTTGGGTATTGCTTTTATAACTTGTGTGAAAACTTCTACTTTTTTTTTTGGGCAGGGGGACGGCATCTCACTCTCTTGCCTGGACTGGAATGCAGTAGCACGATCTCAGCTCACTGCAACTTCTGCCTCCCAGGTTCAAGCTATTTCCAGCTAAATTTTGTACTTTTAGTAGAGACAGGATTTCACCATGTTGACCAGGCTGGTTTCGAGCTCCTGACCTCAAGTGATCGGTCTGCCTCGGCCTTCCAAAGTGCTAGGATTACAGGTATGAGCCACAGCGCCTGGTCTTACTTCTACTTCTTAATTGTGACGTTTCAACCGCTTATATTTAATATAATTTGTTAATGTTTGGATTCACATAATTTTGCTGAGTGTTTCCTCCTTGCTCATTTTGTTCTTTTTCCTTTTTTTCCTCGTTTTCTCTCATTTGGATTGGTAATTTTTATTTTGTTTTATCTCCGCTGAATTCTTATTAGTATTACAGGTTGAACATCCCTAATCTGAAATTTGATATCTGAAATGCTCGAAAACCCAGAATGTTTTGAGTGCCAACAGGACACCACAAGTGGAAAGTTCCACACCTTATGTGATGGGGCACAGTCAAAGTGTAGGGACACAACACATAGTTTATTCAGTGTCCCTAAGGGAAAAAAGACTCTCCCAACCCCCTTTAGCTGTGATATATCTTTGTTTGCATGCACAGTATATTAGTCCTTGCATTGCTATATGTGTTCTTGCATTGCTATAAAGAACTACCTGAGACTGGGTAATTTATAAAGAGAAGAGGTTTCATTGGCTCACAGTTCTGCAGGCTGTATAGGAAACATGACTGGAAGGACTCAGGAAACTTATAGTCATGGTGGAAGGTGAAGGGCAAACAGGCACATCTTATGTGGCCGGAGCAGGAAGAAGAGAGAGAGGTGGGAGGTGCCACACACATTTAAATAACTATATTTCTTGAGACCTCTGTCACGAGAACAGCACCAAAGTGGGGAAATCCGCTCCCATGATCCAATCACCTCCCACCAGGCCCACCTCCAGCATTGGGGATTATAATCCGACATGAGATTTGGGCAGGGACATGAATCTAAACCATATCACCTAGATTCACTCGCTCAAGTACTCCCTCAAAGGACAATATAAAAATATTCCGGCCGGGCGCGGTGGCTTAAGCCTGTAATCCCAGCACTTTGGGAGGCCGAGACGGGTGGATCACGAGGTCAGGAGGTCGAGACCATCCTGGCTAACACGGTGAAACCCCGTCTCTACTAAAAAAATACAAAAAAACTAGCCGGGCGATATGGCGGGTGCCTGTAGTCCCAGTTACTCGGGAGGCTGAGGCAGGAGAATGGCGTAAACCCGGGAGGCGGAGCTTGCAGTGAGCTGAGATCCGGCCACTGCACTCCAGCCCAGGCTACAGAGCGAAACTCCGTTTCAAAAAAAAAAAAAACCAAAATCTGAAAAAATAAAAAATCCAAAAACACCAGGAATCAAAAACACTTCTGGTCCCAAGCATTTCAGGTAAGGGATACTCAGTCTGTACTTCTTTCTTAAATTTTGTTTTAAGTGGTTGCCCCATGACATACAATAAGCATTATCAGTTTATCACAGTCTCCTTTCAAGTGATATGATACTATTTCACATATAACCTTAGAATCTTACAACAATATAAGTTTTAAGATTTGATATAGCTCCATTCCGTCCTCCCTTTTTTTTTTTTTTTTTTGATACAGTTTTGCTCTGTCGCCCAGGCTAAAGTGCAGTCATACAATCAGGGCTCAACTTCCGGGGCTCAGGTGATCCTCTCACCTCAGCCTCCTGAGTACTTTGAACTACAGGACATACCACCATGTCTGTCTAGTTGTTTTGTTTTTTAGTAGTGATGAGCTCTCACCATGTTGCGCAGGCTGGTTTTGAGTTCCTGGGCTAAAGCCTTCCTCCCTTTCTATGTGATATTATAGCCATATGTTTTTACTTAGAGACCCCACAATGTATCCATAGTATTTTTGCTCTGTAAAGCCAGTCGTCTTTTATAACGATTTAAAAGTCTTTGTTTGCCCTCCATTTAAAAAACATTTTAGACATTCTTAATATATTTGTGTATCTTCCTCCTTTTGTGTAAATAACTCCCTTTAGTATTTCTTAAAGCAAAGCTCTGTTGGCAGTGAATTTTCTCAGCTTTTGTTTGTCCAAAAAAGACTATCTTTATTTGTAAGATTTTTTTTCCTCTGGGTATAGAATTCTAGATTGACATTTTTTTCTCCATACATTAAATATTTCATTCTGTTGTCTTCTGACTTAGATATTATTTCCTGCTGTAATTTAAAAAGCTTTGTTTCTCTGCATTTAATATCCTGTTTTCTCTGGCTACCTTTAAGATTTTCTTTTTATCCTTGGTTTTTAGTTGTTTGGCTATGATATTTATAGCCAAATATCTGTGTGTGTGTGGTATTTTTCTTTCTTGCTGTTCTCTCGCTTGTGGTTTGATGTTTTTCATCTTTTTTCCCCTGGATCTTCAGTTGCTTGTATATGTTTGTTATCCTATAGTTTTTCGATATTTTGCATTAAGAGAATTTTCCCTATGCTTCTCTGTGTCGTCTGTTAGCTATCCCTCTTAAGCCTATGTCTCCCTGCTCTTGCCCCTCTGCCAGCAAGAGGCTGCTGCTCCCTGTTACTCTATGTCATGCTTGTGGTGGGGGCAGGGGTGTTCTCTGTTGTTCTAACACAGCCTTAGTCATAGGCAGGCCCTGTGTGCCTGGGCCTCAGCATGGAGCTTTCACCGTGTACAGTCAGCCCTCCGTATCTGCAGGTGTGTCAGGGCTAACTGTGCAACTTGATCATCTGTGGATTTTGGTATCTGAGGGAAGTTCTGGAAACAATCCCCTGCAGATCCTGAGGGACAGCTGTACCTGCTTCTCCCTCAGTGTTATGAGACCTCTACTTTTCTGTCAGTAAAGGATCCTGGGCCCAATATAGTTCTGCACTCCTGCTGTAGTAATAGAGGGCTTTCTTGTACCCTTATTCTCCTATACTCCCACACTAGAGGATCCAGACTCTAGGCCGTCACCTCGGATTGGTAGCTTGCTTTAAGGAAAGGAAAATAATTCCTCTCAAGGATAAGCATCCCCAATATTCTCACTTACAGTTAAACAAAATATGAGCTTAAAACCAAAACCTGAGGAAATAAATCATTTGTGAGAGTAAACAAATAACGGAAAATATGTTTTCAAACACCCATTAATTAAGACCATGGATGTATTAGTAAGTATAAAACAACCTTGTAAGACACATTCAGAGTAGTAAAAGAGGAAATAAAAGGAGTAAGGAAGAAGGAATGTCTGTCATTGCAGATTACTGAACACTACATTTAACTTTTAAAAAAATTAAAATTGGATCGATACTGCAATAAATTATAAAAGCCATACCTTTTGCATAATTTTTTTAGTAAAATCCTAATAGCAAATATAGGAAGAGAGAAAATGAACCCTAAAAGAATGCTTGAGATGAGAGTATTGGTAAATAAGTGATAGGAAATTAGGAAAACATAGATAAATTTAAATTATGTTTGTATAGAATAATAATGATAATTTGTAGTGCTAAAAAAGACACAATTATATAATAAATAATAATTACATATAAATGAGGTGAGGATAATCAAATTGTGTTTCAAAATCCTTCTGTAATTCAGAAAAGAGGTTTACGATATTAACTCAGTTTGGTATGTAGCATATAATAGATATTGTATCATTACTTAACTAACTCTGAATCTTGATGAATGAGAGCTTGGTAAAATTTAACGGGTAGCCAACCATTGAGAAACTGGTATAGCATAACTTCCAAAGATGTAAAGAAGAAAAAATGGGAAAATATCAAAAAAACAAAGTACAAAAGGAAGAAAGGTGCAGTAGATGTCATAGTAAAACTCTGACAAATACAAGATACCAACTAACATTTAGGAGACAACTTGATATGTTTTCAGTAATCACCATAAATTACCTGTTGAAAAACAATAAAATTGAATCTTCAAAAAATAATAAGCTCTTGCTATATCCATGATATAAAGTTTTGGTCTGACGACCTTCCCCTTTCTATTTCCAGTGCCTTTGGCCATTCATGCAGTGTTTTACCTGCAGTCGGGAGTCTGGGAGGATGTTCTAATTCCTGCAAATTGGCAAGAACTGAAACTAAAATCATTACTGACAAATCATAAGTCTTCCTCACTTGTCTTTTTTGTTACGTTCTATAAGCCTGCTGCTCTCACAGATGACCCTCATAGTGTTATTTTATTTTTGTCTTTCTGTCATCCTTTCTTAATGATGTTAAGTAACTGTCTGTTATTGGGATGGGTGCGGTGGCTCACACCTGTAGTGCCAGCACTTTGGGAGGCCGAGGTGGGTGGATCATTTGAGGTCAGGAATTTGAGACCAGCCTGACCAACATGGTGAAAACCCATGTCTACCAAAAATATAAAAAATTAGCCGGGTGTGGTAGCACATGCCTGTAATCCCAGCTAATCAGGAGGCTGATGCAGGAGAATCACTTGAACTGGGGAGATGGAGGTTGCAGTGAGCTGAGATCATGCCACTGCACTCCAGTCTGGGTGACAGAGCGAAACTCCATCTCAAAAAAAAGGGCCGGGCACAGTGGCTCACACCTGTAATCTCAGCACTTTTGGAGGCTGAGGGGGGTGGATCATCTGAGGTCAGGAGTTCAAGACCCATCTGGCCAACATGGTTGAAACCCTATCTCTAATAAAATACAAAAATTAGCTGGGCATAGTGGCGGGTGCTTGTAATCCCAGCTACTCAGGAGGCTGAGGCAGGATAATTGCTTGAACCCAGGAGGCAGAGGTTGCAGTGTGCTAAGATCGTGCCACTGCACTCTAGCATGGGTGACAGAACCAGACTCCATCTCAAAAAAAAAAAAAAAAAAAAAAGTATATTACTGTTTTACTTTTGTAAACCGTCTTCTAAATATTTTTGTATTTTATATTTTCACTTTCTACTCATACCACCTTAAACACTAACCACTACAACCCCTGCCTTGTGGGTTCAAGTGATAGAAGAACGCTATTTAAAGCTTGATATGTTTCATTCAAATAAACCATTCCTCTGACATTTTTCTTCTCTTTTTTCTTTTTCTTTTTTTTCTTTTTGAGACAGAGTCGTTCTTGTTGCCCAGGCTGGAGTGCAGTGGCGTGATCTCAGCTCACTGCAGCCTCTGCCTCCCAGGTTCAAGCGATTCTCCTGTCCAGCCTCCCTAGTAGCTGGGATTATAGGCATGTGCCACCATGCCCAGCTAATTTTAGTAGAGACGAGGTTTCTTCATGTTGGTCAGGATGGTCTTGAACTCCCCAACCTTAGGTGATCCTCCCTCCTTGTCCTCCCAAAGTGCTGAGATTACAGGTGTGAGCCACCATGCCCAGCCTCCTCTGATATTTTTCTAGAACACTCTTAACTACTAGTTTTCCTTGACCCTCTCATTCTCTGCATGTCCCATTTCTAGATTAGCCATTTTTATATTTATATTATTTATTTTATATCTTTAGTATCATTTTTATATCTAATGTTTTATGTCATTATTTGTGTCTATTCTGTATTCACTGTGCTTTATGGTTATTTGTAACCTCTGTGTTGTTTCGAAGTACATATTTATAAATTGCCCATTGTGTGTTCTAAATTTCCACCCTACTTTCAACATTATAAGGTTTCTTGTTTATTTTCTTCTAGCCAAAGGGCTAGAGGAGATTAACACTTTTTGGATTACTTTATTCCAGGAAACTAAGTCAACTATATATAAAAGCGCGTTTGTATGTAAGTGTAAGTTCATCACAAATATCACAAGACTTATAAGTTATGGTTATTTTTTCTTATTTCTAGAAGTCTGCAAAGTTGATGACCAACTTGAGCACTGTCAGGAAATCCAGGACAGACATATCTGGCAAGCTCCATATATCAACAACCAAACACTGACTATAGAGAGAGGTAACATATTAGGAAAAGTGTTTGATTTCAGCATAGACTCACTTCCTTCCATAAAAATACCTTGTAAATGTGACTTATGTGGTATGAGTTTAAAATACATTTCAGATTTATTTAGTAGTAAGAAAAACTATTTAAGAAAGATGCCTCATGACCTCAGTGCATATAGAAAACTATTCCTCAATAGTAACCATGAAAAAACTCATATGGAAGAGAAACGTTATGAGTTTATTCAAATTGGAAAATGCTTCAGTCATAAGGAGGACTTCATTTCATATCTGAAAATTCAAAATTTAGAGCAATCTTGAATATAAGGAATGTGAGAAAGATTTGTATGGAAAGGCAGTTTTCATTACATATAAGCAAGCTTACACAGGAGAGAGTCCTTGTGTACATAATGAATGTAATAAAGTGTTCTGTAATAATCCAACTCTCATGGTCCATAAAATGTCAGAAAAAAAAGAGAAAACTTTTATGAGTTTAATGAATATGAAAAAACCTTTGAGAAGTCCACTTTCTTGAAACATAGAGTTCATTTGGAGGTGAAACATTATAAATATTTTGAAAGTGTAGGTAATTTTAACAGATCAAGCTTTCCTAACACAAGAGAGAAAACATTTGAAAGTAACAAATCAGGTGAACCTTTGTACGGGAAGTCAGTACTTAATGTAACTCAGAGATCACACAGAGGAGAAGAAGTCTATGGATGTGAGCAATGTGGAAAACCATTCTATGAAAAGTCAAAGCTAACCAAACATCAAAGAATCCATACAGGGGAGAAACCCTATGAATGTAATGAATGTGAAAAATGTTTTTGTAGGAAATCTCCCCTCACTTTACATCAGAGAGTCCACACAGGAGAGAAACCCTATAAATGTAAGGAATGTGGGAAATGCTTTTCTAGGAATTCACACCTCATATTACATCAGAGAACTCACACAGGAGAGAAACCCTATAAATGTAAGGAATGTAGAAAAAGTTTCTATCATAAGTCATATCTTACAGTACATCAGAGAATTCACATGGGAGAAACCCTACGAATGTAATCAATGTGGAAAAACCTTCATAAGCAACTCTGTCCTCACAGTACATCATAAAACACACACAGGTGAGAAACCCTGTGAATATAATGAATGTGGGAAATCTTTCTCTAGGAGTTCATATCGTATAATACATCAGAGAACTCACACAGGCGAGAAACCCTATGAATGTAAGATATGTGGCAAAACCTTTTGCCACAAGTCTGATGTCACTAAACATCAGAAGACTCACATAGGGGGAAAACCCTCTGAATGTATTCAGTGTGGGAAAACTTTTAGTCATAACTCAGGCCTAAAAGTACATCAGAGAACACATACAAAGGAGAAACCCTATGAATGTACTGAGTGTGGGAAATCCTTCTCTGAGAAATCAGTCCTCACAGTACATCAGAGAATACACACAGGAGAAAAACCTTATAAATGTAATGAATGTGGAAAAACCTTCTACAATAAATCAGACCTAACTAAACATCAGAGAACACACATAGGTAAGAAGCCCTATAAATGTAAGGAATGTGGGAAATTCTTCTCTAGGAATTCATACCTTATAATACACCAGAGGATGCATACAGGAGACAAACCCTATGTGTGTAAAAAATGTGGGAAAAGCTTCTACCATAAGGCAGACTATACAGTACATAAGAGAACACACAGAGGGGAGAAATCTTATTACTGTAATGAATGTGGGAAAACCTTTATTTGCAACTCAGTCCTCAACTCCCATCAGAGAAAACACACGGGGGAGAAGCCCTATGGGTGTAATGAGTGTGGGAAGTCCTTCTCTGAGAAATCAGTCCTTACTGTACATCAGAGAATGCACACAAGGGAAAAACCTTATAAATGTAATGAATGTGGGAAGTCCTATCATAAGTCAGATCTCACTAAACATCAGAGAAGACACACAAGGGAGAAACCCTATGAATGTAGTCAGTGTGGGAAAAGCTTCAGTTGCAGCTTAGGTCTCAAAGTACATCAGAGAAGTCACACAAGGGAGAAACCCTATGGATGTAAGCAGTGTGGGGAAACCCTCTGAGAAATAAACTCTCATAGCACATCCAAGGATACACATGGGAAAAAGCTTATAAATGTAGAAATGAGAGAAATCTTTCTCAAGCAATTCATACCTCAAAATACTTAGGAGAAATCAAATAGGACATGACCCCTGTGAATGTAAAGAACTTGGCAAACCTTTTACCATAAGTCATCTTCCAAAGTAAATAAGAGAATAAGCATAGGGGAAATTCCTAATAATGTAATGAATGTTTGAAAATCTGCTGTAAGAGATAACTACAAAGTAACTGAATACATGTAGAAGAAACACTACTAATCCATGTAGGGAATATGGGGAAATATTTTGCTATAATTTGGAATTTATTAAACAAAGAACTTCCATAGGAAATAATCTAATGACTCACATGGATATATGAAAATGTTCTTGCAGAGAATGACCATTAATAAAAATAAGATAAACCACATCTAGAAAAAACTGTCAACATTCTGTGGGTTTTTTTTTCTTTTGACAACTTTATGCACAAGTTTTACTCATTGTATATTAAAGAAATAATAGGGAAGATATTCAAAGAATGCAGCAAATGTAGTTGAGTCTATATCAAGAAATGTCATTTTACTAAGCAAGATAATTCATATTGAGTTAAAGTCATAACAGATATTTTGAATGTGAAGACATTAACAACTATTCAGACTTTATTATGTCTGAAGATTGTGTTAAAGGAAATGTGTCAGTTTAGGAAATAATGAATAGAAATTTTCTTCTAGATATAATATTATCCTGAAAGTCATGTTTTAAAAAAATCAGTCATGTTTTGTTCTGACCCCAAATTTTTAAATAGAAATGTAACTGTAAGCAGAATTCTATACAAATAATAACTGTAGAGTATGAAGATTTTTTTAAAGCACAAATAAATTGAATAACTTTTCAGTCTCTGAGTCCACTTTTGGGGAAAGAGTGTTACCCCATGGCCTTTTCTATCATGAGCATCTCCTGTCCTTGATTAGTCTGCCCTCCAACTATACTGTTGCCTCTGCATTTTCTGCCTAATGGACCTACCCTTAGGGGAGCTCAGGATGGACCACCCTCTTACCAGAACGTACATTGGGTCCAACCAGAGGCAGTGGGATATAGGTTGTCCTTGAGGCTGCATCTGCCCCTCTTCCTAGGTGCAGAGACTGGAAACCACATTAAGTGTGTGTACAAAGCTAGAGGACCACCTAGAACCTCTAGCCCATGTGAGTTTGGTCTCCAATTCAGAGCCACAGGAAGCTCAGTATAGCTTACTTTTTTTAATCCAAGCCTATTGACTCAATTTTAGTGAACCCTTTTAGGTGGGCTGGTGTAGTGTAGTGAAATATTTCGTAACATAACCATCAGTGTACTTATTGCAGCTTGGAAGTAAAGTATTGCAAAAGTAGTTGAAGTATCTGCATGTCATTCCCAAATTTCTTTAACTTCCTATAACCTTTACCACCTTTAAGCCTTATTTTAAACTTGGTTTTTATTGATACCATGTCTCATTACTTTCATTCTTTATTTCCATATATACATATGTACTATTGTGGATGTACAATAACATATTTTGTTGTTTTGCAAGTATTTGCAAAAGTTAAAGTTATTCAGCTTTTGTCTTCAAATGCATGGTTTTGACCTTTTTACCTGCTGATATGTTTAGCTTTACTTATTTTAATAAAGTATAATAAATAACTTTGTGTAAATATAAAACATTGTCTATTTTCTTGTTTATGAAATTTCAAAATTTTGTTTCACTATTAAAACAATGTATGATAATTTTTATAAATCAACTTAAGTATAATTTAAACATGGTAAAAGATATCCTGTTTTGCCAATTTTATGAGTGATGTGGTTTGGGGCTCTGTGTCCCTACCCAAATCTCATCTTGAATTGTAATCCCCATGTATTGAAGGAAGGACCTGATAAGAGGTGATTGCATCATGGGAGTGGTTTCCCCCGTGCTGTTCTCATGGTAGTGAGGGAGTTCTCACAAGATCTGATATTTTCAAAAACATCAGTTTCCCCTGCACTCACTTGCTGTCTCCTGCCATCCTGTTAAGAAGGTGCCTGCTTCCACTTCACCTTCCACCATGATTGTAAGTCTCCTGAGGCCTCCCCAGTCACTCTGAACTGTGAGTAATTAAACTTCTTTTGTGTATAAATTACCTAGTCTCAAGTAGTATCTTTATAGCAGTGAGAACACACTAATACAATGAGTTTTTACAACAGTATACCCTCATGTAGTAACTACCACACCTAAGATACAGAGCAGAATCTACAAAGAACTTAAATTTACAAGAAAAAAAACAACCCATCAAAAAGTGGGCAAAGGATATGAACAGACACTTCTCAAAAGAAGACATTTATGCAGCCAACAGACACATCAAAAAATGCTTATCATCACTGGTCATCAGAGAAATGCAAATCAAAACCACAATGAGATACTATCTCACACCAGTTAGAATGACGATCATTAAAAAGTCAGGAAACAACAGATGCTGGAGAGGATGTGGAGAAATAGGAATGCGTTTACACTGTTGATGGGAGTGTAAACTAGCTCAACTACGTGGAAGACAGTGTGGCAATCCTTAAGGATCTAGTACTGGAAATACCATTTGACCCAGTGATCCCATTTCTGGGTATATACCCAAAGGATTATAAATCATGCTACTATAAAGACACATACACACGTATGTTTATTGCAGCACTATTCCCAATATCAAAGATTTGGAACCGACCCAAATGTTCATCAATGAACCCCACAGGCAGTCTAAAGCCTCCTGCATTCCTAAAGTTTTGGGTTTCTTCTTGATGGACTTTCCATCAGGTGTTTTTGCAGTTTTGGAAATCCTAAAGATTCCTACAATCTTATTTTTTTAACAAAATATTTTCTCTATTTTGTTCCTTAACTGGAACACTTTCCAGAAGAAGACATACTTGTGGCCAAAAAGCATGTGAAAAAATGCCCAATATCACTAATCATTAGAAAAAACAAATCAGAACCACAATGAAATACCATCTCACAATAGTCTAAATGGCTGTTATTAAAAGTCAAAAGCTAACATGCCAGTAAGGTTGTGGAGAAAAGGGAACACCTATATACTGCTGATGGGAATGTAAATTAGTTCAGTTATTGTGGAAAACAGTGTGGCAATTTCTAAAAGAAATTACAGCAGAATTACCATTTGATCCAGTAATCCCATTATTGGATGTCTACCCAAAGGAATAGAAATCATTCTACCTTAAGGACACAGGCTGTCACCCCTGTTATTAAATATAGTATTGGAAGTTCTAGCGAGGGCAATCAGAAAAGAAAAAGATATAAAGAGCCTCTAACTTGGAAAGGAAGAAATCAAATTATCCTTATTTGCAGGTGATATGATCTTATATTTGGAAAAACCTAAGGACTCCACCAAAAAACTGACAGGATTAAAAAATTCAGTAAAGTTGCAGGATAGAAAATCAGTAGCATTTCTATATGCCAACAGTGAACAATCTGCAAAAGAAATTTAAAAGGTAATCCAATTTACAATAGCCACAGATAAAATTAAGTACCTAGGAATTATCAAAGGAAGTGAAGAATCTCTGTAATGAAAACTATAAAACACTGATGAAGTTGAAGAGGACACCAAAAAATGGAAAAATATCCCATGTTCATGGATTAGAAGAATCAATATTGTTAAAATGTCCATACTACTTAAAGCAATCTACAGATTCAGTGCAATTCCTATCAAAATACCAATTACCTTCTTCGTAGAAATAGGAAAAACAGCCAGGCGCGGTGGCTCACGCCTGTAATCCCAGCACTTTGGGAGGCCAAGGTGGGTGGATCACCTGAGGTCAGGAGTTTGAGACCAGCCTGGCCAATATGGTGAAACCCCGTCTCTATTAAAAATATAAAAATTAGCTGGGTGTGATGGTGGGCCCCTGTAATCCCAGCTACTGGGGAGGATGAGGCAGGAGAATCACTTGAACCCAGGAGGCAGAGGTTGCAGTGAGCCGAGATCACACCACTGCACTCCAGCCTGGGAGACAGTGTGAGACTGTCTCAAGGAAAAAAAAAAAAAAGAAAAGAAAAGAAAAAATAATCTTTAAATTTACATGGAACCACAAAAGACCCGGAACAGCCAAAGCTACTCTAAGCAAAAAGAACAAAACCAGAGGAATCACATTACTTGACTTCAAATTATATTACAGAGGTATAGCAACTGAAACAACATGGTACTGGCATTAAAACACTTAAGCCAGTAAAACAGAATAGAGAACCCAGAGGCAAATCCACACATCTACAGTGAACTCATTTTTGACAAAGATGCCAAGAATGTATACTGGGGGAAAGACAGTCTCTTCACAAATAGTGCTGGGTAAACTGGATATTCATACGCAAATAATGAAATTAGACCCTTATCTCTCATCATGTACAAAAACAGATCAAAGTGGATAAAAGACTTAAATCTAACACCTCAAACTGTGAAACTACTACAAGAAAACATTGGGGAAAATCTCCATGATGTTAATCTGGGCAAAGACTTCTTAAGCAATACCCCACAAGCACAGGCAACCAAACCAAACATGGACAAATGGGACCACATCAAGTTTAAAAGCTTCTGCATGGCAAAATATACAATCAACAAAGTGAAAAGATAACCCACAGAATTATAGACAATATTTGCAAACTACCCCTCTGACACAGGATTAATAACCAGAAAATAGGCCTGGCGCGGTGGCTCATGCCTGTAATCCCAGCACTTTGGGAGACCGATGCAGGCGGATCACAAGGTCAGGAGTTCAAGACCAGTCTGGCCAATATAGTGAAACCCTGTCTCTACTAAAAATGCAAAAATTAGCCTGGCGTGGTGGTGGATGCCTGTAGTCCCAGCTACTCAGGAGGCTAAGGCAGGAGAATTGCTTGAACCCAGGAGGCAGAGGTTGCAGTGAGCTGAGATCATGCACTGTACTCTAGCCTGGGCCAGAGAGCAAGACTGTCTAAAAAAAAAAACAAAACAAAAAACAAAAAAACAGAAAATATATGGATCTCAACTCTGTAAGAAAAAAAAATCTAATAATCCAATCAAAAATGGGCAAATGAGTTGAATAGACATTTATCAAAAGAAGACATACAAATGGCAAGCAGGCTTACAAAAAAGTGCTCAACATCATCATCAAATAAATGCAAATCAAAACTACAATGAGATATCTCACCCCAGTTAAAATGGCTTATATTCAAAAGTCAGGCAATAACAGATGCTGGCAACAATGTGGAGAAGAGAACTCTCATACACTCTTGGTGGGAATGTAAATTAGTACCACTATGGAGAACAGTCTGGATGTTCCTTAAAAAACTAAAAATGGACCTACCATATGATCCAGCAATTGCACTTCTGGATATATACTCAAAAGAAAGGAAATTAGTATGTCAAAGAGATATCTGCACCCCTGTGTTTGTTGCAGCACTGTTCACAGTAACCAAGATTTGGAAACAACCTAACTGTCCCTCAACAGATGAATGGATAAAGAATGTGTGTTACATATCTACCCAATGAAGTACTATTTATCCATTAAAAAAATGAGGCCCAGTCATTTGCAACAACGTGGATGTAACTGGAGATCATTATGTTAAGTGAAATAAGCCATGCACAGAAAGACAATCATCATATGTTCTCACTTATTTGTGGGCTCTTAAAGTCAAAACCATTGATCTCATGGAGATAGAGAGTAGAAGGATGCTTACCAGAGGCTTGGAAGGGCAGTGGCGGGGGACTAGGGGGTAAGGGAGGTGGGGATAGTTAATGGGCCCAAAAAATAGAATGAGGCCAGGCCTGTAATCCCAGCACTTCGGGAGGCTGAGGTGGGCAGATCACGAGGTCAGGAGTTCGAGACCAGCCTGGCCAATATAGCGAAATCCCATCTCTACTAAAAATATAAAAATTAGCGGGGAGTGGGGCACGCGCCTATAGTCCCAGCTACTCAGGAGGCTGAGGCAGAAGAATCGCTTGAACCTGGTAGGCGGAGGTTGCAGTGAGCTGAGATCAGGCCACTGCACTCCAGCCTGTGCAACAGAGTAAGACTCTGTCTCAAAAAAAAAAAAAAAAAAAAAGAATAGAATGAATAAGCCCTACTATTTGATAGTACAATTGGGTGACTATAGTCAATAATAAATTGTACATGTTAAAATAACTTACAGTGTAATTGGATTGTATGCAACTCAACAGATAAGTGCTTGAGGGGATAGATCCCTCATTTCCCCAGATGTTCTTATTTCACATTGCATGCCTGTATCAAAACATCTCATGTACACCATAAATATACACACCTACTATGCACCCACAAAAATTAAAGAAATTTTTTAAAACTTAAAAAATATACATGCATGCATATGTTCATTGCAGCACTATTCACAATAGCAAAGATGTGGAATCAAACTCCCATGTATGGTAGACTGTATAAAGAAAATGTGGCAATATACACTATGGAATATTACACAACCACAAAGAAGAAAAAGATCATATCCTTTGTAGCAACATGGATGGAACTGAAGGCCATTATTCTAAGCAAACTAATGCAGAAACAGAAAAGCAAATACCACATGCTCTGATAAGTGGGAGCTAAACATTGAGTACATATGGACACAAAAGGTAAGTATCGGCACCAGGGACTACTTGAGGGTGGGGGATGCGATGAGGGTGAGGGTAGAAAAACTACCTATAGCCTGGCACAGTGGCTCACACCTATAATCCCAGCACTTTGGGAGGCTGAGGCAGGCGAATCACTTGAAGTCAGGAGTCGGAGATCAGCCTGGCCAATATGGTGAAACCCCATCTCTACTAAAAATACAAAACTTAGCCTGGTGTGGTGGCACATGCCTGTAATCCCATCTACTCGGGAGGCTGAGGCCTGAGAATCACTTGAACTGGGAGGTGGAGGTTGCAGTGAGTGAAGATTGTGCCACTGCATTCCAGCCTGGGGTGACAGAGTAAGACTCCATCTCAAAAAAAAAAAGAAAGAAAAACTACCTGTGAAGTACTTATTACCTGGGTGAGAAAATAATCTGTACAGCAAACCCCTGCAACATGAAATTTACCTATGTAACAAACCTGTACATGTACCTCTGAACCTAAAATAAAAGGTTAAGAAAGAAACGTGGTATATATTAATCCAATTATATCAATAATCACTTTAAATGTGAATTGTCTAAATACAGGAATTTAAGGAACTATCAGAGTGGATCATAAAACAATTATAAGAAGCCCACATTATATAGGAAGACAGATAAATTGAAAGTAAAGAGACGGAGCAAGATATACCATGCCAATATTAATCATAAGAAAGCTAGAGTAAGTATATTAATTTCAGTCAGAGTAGACTTTAGAACAAGGAAAACTATCAGGGATAAATGAGGGGCATTACACAATGATAAAGGGTTCAACTGTCCAAGAAGACATAACAATCTTGAATGTGTATGCACCTAACAAGAGAGTGTCAAAATACATGAGGCAAAAACTGTTAAGAACTGCAAGGAGAAAAACAAATTCACTATTATAAACTGGAGACTTCAGCACTCTTTCATCAGTAATTGATCCAGGAGACAGAAATAACAGTACGAGTGTAGTTGAACTAACCAATTAACATTTACAGGATATTTCATGTAACAACAGCAAAATACACATTCTTCTCAAGCTCACATGGCATATTCACCAGGATAGATCACATTCTCGACCGTAAAATATACAACAAACTTAAAAGGATAAACATCCAAATATGGTTTCACAACACAAGGGAATTAAACTAAAAATCAATAGCAAAAAGATAGGAAATCCTAAAGTATTTGGTGATTAAGTAAGACACTTCTGGTCAGTATCATTATTCATCAAAGAAGTACAAATTGAAACCATAATTAGATATTGTCTCACACCTTTTAGGATTACTAAGATTAAAAAAAGGTAGCATGTTTTGGCAAGGATGTGGAGAAACTGTAACTGTTTTTCACTGTTGGTGGGACTGTAAAATGGTGCAGCTACCATGGAAAACAATATGGAGGTTACTAAAACAATTTAAAATAGAACTACTATATGATTCAGCAGTTCCACTTCTGGGTATGTATCCTAAAAATTGAAATTAAGATCTCAAAGAGATATTTGCACTGCCATGTTCATTGCAGCATTATTCACAATAGCCAAGATGTAGAATCAGCCTAAATGTCCATTGACAGATAAATTTTTAAAATATGGTATATACATAAAATGGAATGCTATTGAGCCTTAAATAAAGGTATTCTGCCATATACAACAACATGGATGAATTGTAAGGACTTTACACTAAGTGAAATAAGCCAGTTACAGAAGGACAAATAGGGCATGATTTCAGTTATATTGAAGTACAGGAAGTCTTCCCTTAACATCATTGACAGGTACTTGGAAAATGTAACATTAAGCTAAAGGGCATATAACAAAGCCAGTTTTCTTTTTTTTCCCCCATCAACATTGTAGGGGAACAACTATTCAAGAACCTCCTGTACCTCGGTTCACTTAAAGTCACAGTTCCAAGAACCTATCAATGACGTTGAAGACTTACTGTATCTAAAATAGTCAAATTCATAGAATCAAAGAGTTGAATGTTTTTTGTCAGGGTTTGGGGATACGGAGGAATGAGGAGATGCTATGCAGCAGGTTCCAGGTATGCAAGGCGATTAAATCCTAGAGCTCTCCTGTGCAACATTGTGTCTACAGTTAGCAATACTGTATTGTACACTTGAAAAATCATTGTCTGGGCACGGTGGCTCACACCTGTAATCCCAGCACTTTGGGAGGTCGAGGTGGGCAGATCATGAGGTCAGGAGTTCGAAACCAGACTGACCAACATGGTGAATCCCCGTCTCTACTAAAACTACAAAAATTATCCAGGCATGATGGTGCTTGCCTATAATCCTAGCTACTCGGGAGGCTGAGGAGGCGGAGGTTGCAGTGAGCCGAGATCACGCCACTGCACTCCAGCCTGGGTGACTGAGCAAGACTTCATCTCAAAAAAAAAAAAAAAAGTTAACAGGGTATAGATCATGTCAAATGTTCTTACCACAATAAAAAGGTGTGTAAAAGAAATATACTTTACATTCTCTTACATATATCTTACAATAACTAAGTTCATATATGCCACTGAAATTAAAATTTCGGCTGGACACAGTGGTTCATGCCTGTAACCCCAGCACTTTGGGAGGCTGAGACAGGTGGATCACCTGAGGTCTGAAGTTCGAGACCAGCCTGGCCAACATGGTGAAACCCCACCTCTATTAAAAATACAAAAAATTAGCCAGGTGTGGTGGCAGGCACCTGTAATTCCAGCTACTCAGGAGGCTGAGGCAGGAGAATCCCTCGAACCCAGGAGGCAGAGGTTGCAGTGAGCTGAGACTGTGCCATTGCTCTCCAGCCTGGGCAACAAGAACAAAACTCCATCTCAAAAAAAGGAATAATTCATGAAGTAAAAAATAATAAAAATAAGAACAACAGACTTCTAAATAATATATGGATTAAAGAATGTCTTATGAGAAATTCAAAACTATATTGAATTAAGTGAAAATACAACCTATCAAAATGTGTGGAGTAACCAAAGATAATGTTATATTGTTTGCTTTAAAGTCGTATACATCTTAAATAAATCGAGAAGAAAAAAACCCTTTCATATTTACCCAAACATGTACTGTTTCTGATGCTCTTTGTTAGTTCTTTAAAATCTGAGTCTCTTTCTAATATCATTTCTTTTCATCTATAAGAACTTTCTTTAGTGTTTTGTATAGTGAAGATCTGCTGGATATAAATTTTCTGTTTTCCTTTATCTGAAATGTCTGTTTTTAGCCTTCATTCTTTAGGGATACTTTTATTGGCTATATAATTCTAGATCAACCTTTTATTCTTTTAGAACTAAAAATACATTTTTCCACTGTCTTCTACCTACAATTTAAATGTTTCCCCCCGCCCCTTTTTTTTCAGTTTAACTCTCATATTTTTAGTTTTGGGTTTCTTTATATTCATTCATCTTGTTTGGGATTAAATATTATTTTTGTACAATTTTTTCTCTCCTCTTCTAGAACTCTAATTCCGTATAAATTTAGACCTTTTGGTTGGTTCCAGAGTTAAATGTTCTATTTTTTAATTGTTTATTTCTATCTCTTCTTTACATTGGGTATTTTCTGTTGATTGTGCTTCAAATTTACTTACTCTTTGCTTTGCCATTTCTATTATAGTATTAAATTTATTAAGTGAATTTTATATTTTATATTTTTCTGTTCTAAAATTTCCAAATGGGACCACAAAACTCATCCCAAGAAGTAGATTTTCTAGAATTGTCTTCTAAGTCCCAGCCTAGGATGACTGTCCCGTTTTTACTGGGACTAAAAGCTTTTCCAAGACTCAGGACTTTCAGTGCTAACACTGGGGAAGTTTTGACAAACTGGGCAGAGTTGAGTTCCCTAAGTATGACACACGTATGGCTATCTTGCCCACCTATTTAAAGTGTTATATTCAGTGGCTTTTAGGGTATTTACAGAGTTGTGCAACCAAACCATTATCTAATTCCAGAACATTTTCACCGCCCAAAAAAGAAACCCCTACCTATTAACAGTTACTCCTCATTCCCTCTGCCTCCGGACCCTGGCAACCACTAATCGATTATACTTTCTGTCTCTATGGATTTGCCTACTCTGAGTATTTCATATAAATGAATCATACAGTATGTGGACCTTTATGTCTGGCTTCTTCACTAGCTTAATGTCCTCAGGGCTTACCCATGTTGTAGCATGTGTCAGTACTTCATTACGTGTTACTGCTGAATGATATTCTATTGTATGAATATGCCACATTTTCTTTATCCACTCAACAGCTGATGAATGTTTGGATTGGCCTCAGTTTTCGACCATAATCAATAATGCTGCTAATAACATTGAATCTATTTATTTATTTATTTATTTATTTATTTATTTTTTGAGACAGAGTCTCGCTCTGTCACTGGAGTGCAGTGGTGTGATCTCAGCTCACTGCAAGTTCCACCTCCCAGGTTCATGCCATTCTCGTGCCTCAGCCTCCCAAGTAGCTGGGACTACAGGCACCCGCCACCACGCTCGGCTAATTTTTTGTATTTTTAGTAGAGACAGGGTTTCACCATGTTAGCCAGGATGGTCTCAATCTCCTGACCTCATGATCCACCCACCTCAGCCTCCCAAAGTGCTGGGATAACAGGCATGAGCTACTGCACCCAGCCAGATCTGTTTACTTTTAATTCATCAGACTCTGTTTTTGCCCTAAAGAGGTTACTGTGAACTCCCATATGTCTATAACAAATTTCCAGAAACAAAGAAAGCGACTGCCACTGCCAGATGCTCAGCCTGACAGCAAAATACACAGTCACTGACACTCAATATGATACCAGCCCTCTGCCTCTCAGGAATGAAGCTCTAGGTTATTATAACAAGCAAGCTACCTAGATCAGTTGATATGCTAGAAAATGGCAAGCTGAGTCTAGAAAGGTTAGCCTGGGCCTTTCCAGCAAGACCCCATCTCTACAAAAAAGTTTTTAAAAATTAGCCAGGAGCTGTGGTGTGTTCCTGTAGTCCCACATACTTGGGAGGCTGAGGTGGGAGGATCTCTTGAGCTCAAGGAGTTGAAGGTTGCAGAGGCTAAATGTGTATACTGCATCCTGAAGGAGCGCACACAGACCCTGCAGGATATCATCTCCTGCTGATGAGCATCTTGGTCATCTCAGGCTGCTATAGCAAGTTACCATAGACTGGGTGGCTTAAACAACAATTTATTTCCCACAGATCTGGAGGCTGGGAAGTCCAAGAGCAAGGTGTTGGTAGATCAGATGTCTGCTGAGAGTCCACTGCCTTCATAGGTGGCCTTCTTGCTGTGACCTCCTGTGGTAGAAGGGGCAAGGGAGCTCTCTGGAGCCTCTGTTATAAAAGCACTAATCCCATTTGTGAAGGCTACATCTTGCCTTCCAAAGACTTCATCTTTAAATACCATCATTTGGGGATTAGTAACTTGGCCAGGGTTTGAAGAAGTCTTTCCAATCTTCTATTATGAAAGCATCTTTTGGATGATGGAGCATGGGCTCAATGTTGTCCTTCTTTTGCTTTGAAATGGGTCCAATGGTTAAGAAAATATAAATGGCAAGAGGGAGGTTCCAAGATGGCTGTATAGGAACACATCCAGCCTCCAGCTCCCAATGTGAGTGACACAGAAGACAGGTGATTTCTGCATTTCCAACTGAGATACCAGGTTCATGTCACTGGGGCATGTCAGACAGTGGGGGCAGGACAGTTGTGTGCATCCCACCAAAGCAAGGCGAGGCATCACCTGACCTGGGAAGCACAAGGATGAAAGGAATTCCCTTTCTTAGCCAAGGAAAAATCAAGTCACTCCCACACTAATACTGTGCTTTTCCAAGGGTCTTAGCAAATGGCACACCAGGAGATTATATCCCGCACCTGGCTCAGAGAGTCCCACACCCACAGAGCATCCCTCATTGCTAGCACAGCAGTCTGAGATCTAACTGCAAGGCTGCAGTGAGGCTGGGGGAGGGTTGCCCACCATTGCTGAGGCTTCAGTAGGTAAACAAAGCAGCAGGGAAGATTGAACTGGGTGAAGCCCACTGCAGCTCAAGGAGGCCTGCCTGCCTCTGTAGACTCCACCTCTGGGGACAGGGCATAGCCAAACAAAAGGCAGCAGAAACCTCTGCAGATTTAAATGTCCCTGTCTGACAGCTTTAAAGAGAGTAGCGATTCTCCCAGCACGGAGTTTGAGATGTGGGAACGGACAGACTACCTGCTCAAGTGGGTCCCAGACCCCTGAGTAGCCTAACTGGGAGATACCCCCAACTAGGGGCAGACTGACACCTCACACCTCATACAGCTGGATACCCCTCTGAGACGAAGCTTCCAGAGGAACGATCAGGCAGCAACAACTGCTGTTCAGCAATATTCACACTTCTGCAGCCTCCGCTGCTGATACCCAGGCAAACAGGGTCTAGAGTGGACCTCAAGCAAACTCCAACAGATGTGCAGCTGAGGGTCCTGACTGTTAGAAGGAAAACTAACAAACAGAAAGGACATCCACATCAAAACCCCATCTGTACATCACCACCATCAAAGACCAAAGGTAAATAAAACCACAAAGATGGGGAAAAGACAGTGCAGAAAAGCTGAAAATTCTAAAAATCAGAGCACCTCTCCCCCTCAAAAGGAACACAGGTCCTCACCAGCAACAGCACAAAGTTGGATGGAGAATGACTTTGATGAGTTGAGAGAAGAATGCTTCAGACGTTCAAACTTCTCTGAGCTAAAGGAGGAAGTTCGAACCCATTGCAAAGAAGCTAAAAACCTTGAAAAAAGATTTGATGAATGGCTAACTAGAATAAACGATGTACAGAAGTCCATAAATGGCCTGACAGAGCTGAAAGACATGACATGAGAACTATGTGACAAATGCACAAGCTTCAGTAACTGACTCGATCAACTGGAAGAAAGGGTATCAGTGATTGAAGATCAAATGAATGAAATGAAGTGAGAAGAGAAGTTTAGAGAAAAAAGTAATAAGAAATGAACAAAGCCTCCAAGAAATATGGGATTATGTGAAAAGACCAAATCTATGTCTGATTGGTGTACCTGAAAGTGACGGGGAGAATGGAACCAAGTAGGAAAACACTCTGCAGGATATTATCCAGGAGAACTTCCCTAACCTAGCAAGGCAGACCAACATTCAAATTCAGGAAATACAGAGAATGCCACAAAGATATTCCTTGAGAAGAACAACTTCAAGACACATAATTGTCAGATTCACCAAAGTTGAAATGAAGGGAAAAATGTTAAGGGCAGCCAGACAGAAAGGTCGGGTTACCCATAAAGGGAAGCCCATCAGAGTAACAGCAGATCTCTCAGCAGAAGCTCTACAAGCCAGAAGAGAGTGGGGGCCAATATTCAACATTCTTCAAGAAAAGAATTTTAAACCCAGAATTTCATATCCAGCCAAACTAAGTTTTGTAAGTGAAGGAGAAATAAAATCCTTTACAGACAAGCAAATGCTGAGAGATTTTGTCACCACCAGGCCTGCCCTACAAGAGATCCTGAAGGAAGCACTAAACATGGAAAGGAACAATTGGTACCAGCCACTGCAAAAACATGCCAAAAGGTAAAGACCATTGATGCTAGGAAGAAACTGCATCAACTAACAAGCAAAATAATCAGCTAACATCATAATGACAGGATCAAGTTCACACATAACAATATTAACCTTAAATGTAAATGGCCTAAATGGTTCAATTAAAAGATGCAAACTAGTAAATTGGATAAAGAGTCAAGACCCATCAGTTTGCTGTATCCAGGAGACCCATCTGACATGCAGAGACACACATAGGCTAAAAATAAAGAGATGGAGGAAGATCTACCAAGCAAATGGAAAACAAAAAAAGGCAGGAGATGCAATCCTAATATCTAATAAAACAGACTTAAAACCAACAAAGATCAAAAGAGACAAAGAAGGCTATTACATTATGGTAAAAGGATCAATTCAACAAGATGATCTAACTATACTAAATATATATGCACTCGATACAGGAGCACCCAGATTCATAAAGCAAGTCCTTAGAGACTTACAAAGAGACTTACATTCCCATATAATCATAATGGGAGACTTTAACACCCCATTGTCAACATTAGATAGATCAACGAGACAGAAAGTTAATGAGAATATCTAGGAATTGAACTCAACTCTGCACCAAGCAGACCTGATAGACATCTACAGAACTCTTCACCCCAAATCAACAGAAAATACATTCTTCTCAGCACCACATCACACTTTTTCCAAATTGACCACATACTTGGAAGTAAAGCACTCCTCAACAAATGCAAAAGAACAGAAATTATAACAAACTGTCTCTCAGACCACAGTGCAATCAAACTAGAACTCAGGATTAAGAAACTCACTCAAAACCACTCAACTACATGGAAACTGAACAACCTGCTCCTGAATGACTACTGGATACATAATGAAATGAAAGCAGAAATAAAGATGTTCTTTGAAATCAATGAGAACAAAGATACAACATACCAGAATCTCTGGGACACATTTAAAGTAGTGTGTAGAGGGGAATTATAGCACTAAAGGCCCACAAGAGAAAGCAGGAAAGATCTAAAATTGACATCCTAACATCACAATTAAAAGAACTAGAGAAGCAAGAGCAAACACAAAAAACAAATCAGGTGTTAGGGGAGGGGTGTGGAAGACATTTGCCTGTTTGGGATTTCTGGCATCATAAAGATTGCTGGCATTTAGATTGCCATACTCCATGTCCCAATGACTAGTCCACCTCCTCCTTAGACCAGTGATAGATTCAAAATAGCCACTCTACAGACCTCCTTGCTCACCTTTTCTGTCATCCCGTAACTTTTCCTGTGCCCTTAAATAAGGCACTATGCAGAGAAACCTATGCCCATGCTGCTTTACTCTGTCTAGACTCTTATTCTATGGCCCCATGGCTACTCTCCTACCTTAGGAAAGATCCAAGTGGCCCCTTTCCTCCTCATCCCCATCCTTTACCCCACACATCTCATTTTCCTGTGTCACAGCAAGTCCAGCACCTCCAAGACTTGGCTCTGCTGTCCCTCCTAAAACCCTTAAAAGAAAGGGCCAAGTTTGAACTTTTTGCCTTTGAGTCATGGAGACATCAAAGATATTTGGGCTGTAAGTCAAAAAGGAGGGGGGGGATCATGTAGGGCCCACTGGCCTCGGACCCGCCTCTTGTCCTCTGTCTAAATGTCAAAGCTTAAAGAGACAGAACTTATGTGGCAAGAAGTGTTGACTATAGTTGTTTTCCTACTTCCTCTGGTTATAATACTTCTGTTCTTCCGTTACTACCACCCCCCAGGCCATGAATATCTCTGTCCATGCTGGGTTTAATATTTCTGCTTAAACCTTGTTAATTGCCTCCAGAATGGGAAACTTCTTCCTGGCCCCGTAGAGATTGGAGTCCTCTCCAGTGTATGTTACAGAATTTCTCTCTGTGCTTCTCAGAGGATTACAGAGTCTGCCTTAAGAAAGGCAAACTCCAGACACTCTGTGAAGTAGAATGGCCACAGTTTGGAACTGGGTGGTCCTCAGAAGGTTTATTAAACATCACAACTGTTCAGGCTGTGTGGTGGGTCGTGGTTGGAACTGATCAGTCTCCTTACATTGATCAATGGCTAGATTTGGTCCGGAGCCCTCCTCCATGACTCTGCTCATGTGCCATTCATGATCCCACCTCCAAGGTCCTTTTGAGCCAGACCGCACTTTTGCCCCAACCCTCAGTTCCCTCGGCTCCTCCTGTACTGCCTCCTTCTGAAGAAGAGGAAAGTTCACTTCACCCATTTCCGCCACCCTATAGCCCTCCTGCTCCCCAAGAATCTTCCCTTGTCTCCTCGACTACATACCCTGTGGCCTCTCTGCCTATAGACACCCGATTATGGCATCAGCCGGAGGTGGTGCCCCCCTTCCTCCCACTGAGAGAGGCCCAAATCCCTCTGGGCAGTGAGTACTCTGTTCCATTTTTAGTTTATGTCCTCTTCTCTACTTCTGACCTGTACAACTGGAAGACCCATAATCCCCCCTTTTCTGAAAAGCCACAGAAATTGCCAAGACCCTGTACACTGCTACCGGAGGGAATGGCCCACTAGTTTGGACTGACAAAGAAGAACAGGTGTTTCAAAATCTAAAGAAGGCGTTAACTGAGGCCCCTGGTCTTGCCCTCCCAAATGTCTCAAAAACATTTCACTTTTTTGTTCATGAAAGCCAGGGAGTCACTAAAGGGATACTCACTCAAAGTTTAGGACCTTAGTGATGCACAGTGGCCTATTTTTCTAAGAGACTGGACCCTGCGGCCTCTGGGTAGCCAAGTTGTCTGTGAGCTGTAGCGGCAAAAGCAAGCCTCATTCACGAGGCTGATAAACTGACTCTGAGCGAGAATTTAACCCTTACGGCTCCTCATGCCATAGAGACTTTGCTATGAAGGGCCTCTGGCAAACAGATGTTGAATGCTCACATCCTGCAGTATCAGAGTTTACTGTTAGATCAGCCTCGTTTAACTTTCTCTCCCACAAGGTGTTTAAATCCAGCTACCTTGCTCCCTGATCCAGACCTTACCACACCTGTCCATGACTGCTAAGAACTGTTGGAAACTGTGGAAACTGGCCGACCTGATCTCCAAGATGTGCCTCGAAAGGAGGTGGACTCCACCGTGTTTACAGATGGTAGCAGCCTCCTTGAACAGGGAATATGAAAGTGTGGTGCAGCTGTTACTACAGAGACAGATGTACTGTGGGCCCAGGCACTGCTGGCAGGTACCTCAGCACAGAAGGCTGAATTGGTCGCTCTCACTCAGGCTCTCTGATGGGGTAAGGACAAACGTGTTAACATCTACACTGACAGTAGGTATGCTTTTCCTACTGTATATGTACATGGAGCCATCTATCAAGAACGAGGGCTACTCACCTCAGCAGGAAAGACTATTAAAAACAAAGAAGAAATTTTGGCTCTGCTTGAAGCTGTTTGGCTTCCTCAGCAGGTGGCTGTAATTCACTGCAAATATCATCAAAGAGAAAGCACGGCCATTGCCCATGGTAACCAAAGAGCAGACTCGGCAGCTCGAGAGGCAGCTCGACTCCCAGTCATGCCTTTGACCCTGCTGCCTGCTGTGTCTTTTCCACAACCTGGCCTACCAGACAACCCACAATACTCCCCAGAGGAAGAAAAACAAGCTTCAGATCTTCAGGCCAGTAAATATCAGGAAGCCTGGTGGATTCTTCCTGATTCCAGAATCTTTATGCCCCATGCCCTCAGGGAAACTTTAATCAATCTTCCGTATTCTACCACCCATTTGGGAGGGATAAAACTGGCCCAGCTTCTAAGAAGCCCTTTCAAGATCCTCCACCTTCAGTACTTAACTAACCAAGCAGCTCTCCGGTGTATGGCTTGTGCTCTGGTAAATGCCAAAGTCCTAAGCCCAGCTGAGGCCACCACCTCCAGGGAGGCTCACCAGGAGAAAGGTGGAAAGTTGACATTACAAAAATAAAACCGCACTGGGCAAGGTATAAATACCTCCCAGTGCTAATAGACACCTTTCCTGGATGGACTGAGGCATTTGCCACCAAAAATGAAACTACCACCATAGTAGTTAGGCTTTTACTCAATAAAATCATCTCTTCTTGTCATGGGCTGCCTGTTGCCATAGGGTCTGATAATGGAGCAGCCTTCACCTTCTCCATAGCTCACTCAGTCAGCAAGGCATTAAACATTCAATGGAAACTCCATTGCGCCTATCGACCCCAGAGCTCTGGACAGATAGAATGCATGAACCACACAATAAAAAGTAGTCTTACTAAGTTAATCCTAGAGACTGATGAGAATTGGGTAAAGCTCCTTCCTTTAGCCCTTCTTAGAGTAAGATGCACCCCTTACCAGGCTGGGTTTTCACCTTTTGAAATCATGTTTGGAAGGGCTCTGCCTATCTTGCCTAAGCTAAAGGACACCCATTTAGCAGAAATCTCACAAGCTAATTTGTTACAGTACCTGCAGTCTCTCCAACAGGTACAAGACATCATCCAGCCGCTTGTCTGGGGTACACACTCCAATCCAGTTCCTGAACAGACTAGGCACTGCCACTCTTTCCAGCCAGGTGACTTGGTACATGTTAAAAAGTTCCAGAAGGAAGGACTCACTCCTACATGGAAAGGACCTCATACTGTCATCCTCACCATGCCGACAACTCTGAAAGTGGATGGCATTCCTGCTTGGATTCATCACTCTCACATCAAAAAGGCCAACAAAGCCCAGCAAGAAACATGGGTCCCCAAGCCTGGGCCAGGCCCCTTAAAACCGTGCCTAAGTCAAGTGAAGCAAACAGATTAATTATTTTTATTTAACTCTTTTGTTTGTTTCCACCTATTATGCCCTCTGCCCCTCTCTACTCTTTTCTCCTCACTTCCTTCACGACAGGACGTGTGTTTGCAAACACCACCTGGAAGGCAGGAACCTCTAAGGAAGTCTCTTTTGCAGTCGATTTATGTGCTTTGTTCCCAGAGCCTGCCCGAACCCATGAAAAACAATACAACCTGCCGGTCATGGGAGCGGGAAACATCGACCTTGCTGCGGGGTTCGGACACACAGGAAGCTGAACTAGATGTGGAAACTCTAAAGGCACAGAAAAAGGACTCCAGAGGGTTGACTTTTACCTCTGTCCTGGAAATCACCCTGACTCTAGTTGTCGAGATTCTTATCAGTTTTTCTGCCCTCACTGGTCGTGTGTAACCCTGGCCACTTATCCTGGAGGATCAACCTGGTCCTCAACCCTTTCCATAACTTGCACCTCCCTGTGTACTATAAAAAATTGCAACCCTCTTACTATAACTGTCTGTAACCCTAACTCAGCTCAATGGTATTACAGCATGTCATGGGGATTAAGGCTTTATATCTCAGGATTTGATGTTGGGACTATGTTCATCATCCAGAAAAAGGTCCTGGTCCCATGGAGGCCTCCTAAGCCAATCGGACCTTTAACTGATTTAGGTGACCCTGTGTTCCAAAGACACCCAGACAGGGTCGATTTAACTATCCCGCCACCACTCCTTGTTCGTAGATGTCAGTTACAATGACAACATCTCCAACCCAGCCTGATGTCCATTCTGGATGGGATACGTCACCTCCTTAATCTCACCCAGCCTAAACTAGCCCAAGGTTGCTGGTTGTGCCTAAAGGCCAAACTCCCATATTATGTTGGGTTAGGAGTAGAAGCCATGTTCAAAATTAACTCTCTTTCTTGTCATACACGGCCCCATGCCCTTACACCAGGAGACGTGTCAGCTAATGCCTCCTGTATAGTTAGCACAGGGTATAACTTATCTGCTTCTCCCTTTCAGGCTACCTGTAATCAGTCTCTACTTCCTCAAGTGCCTCAGTCTCCTACCAGGCACCCAACAATACCTGGCTGGCCTGCACTTCAGGCCTCACTCACTGCATTAATGGGACTGAACCTGGACCTCTGCTGTGCATGTTGGTTCATGTACTGCCCTAGGTCTACGTGTACAGTGGGCCAGAAGGGTGACTTTTCATTGCTCCCCCTGAATTACATTCCAGGTTTTGCCAAGCCACCCCACTTCTCATACCCCTTCTGGCCAGCCTTAGCATAGCTGGATCAGTAGCCACTGGCACAGCTCCCCTGGTTCAGGGAGAAACTGGACTGATGTCCCTGTCTCAGCAAGTAGATATTGATTTAAGCAATCTCTAGTCAGTCATAAATATGGCTGCATATTCAGCAGCTGCATACTCAGGTAGAGTCTCTAGCTGAAGTAGTACTTCAAAACTGCCAAGGGTTAGATCTGCTGTTTCTCTCCCAAAGAGGGTTATGCACAGCTCTAGGAGAAAGTTGTTTCTATGCCAATCAATCTGGGGTCATAAAAGATACTCTCCAAAGAGTTCGAAAAAATCTAGATAGACGCCAACAGAAATGGGAAAATAACACCCCTTGGTACCAAAACATGTTTAACTGGAATCCATGGCTAACTACTCTAATTACTGGATTGGCGGGACGCCTTCTCCTCTTCTTGTTTGGTTTAGTCTTTGGGCCTTGTATATTAAATTGGTTTCTTAACTTTATAAAGCAGTGCATAGCTTCTGCCAAACTTACGTATCTTAGAACTCAATATGACCGCCTTGTTATAACTGAGGAATCAATGATTTGATTCCCCAAAACATGAGTGGGGAGTGTGATACCCTACCTTGTTTTAACCTGATTATTTCTCTTAGCTGAGAGAGCCCGACAGAGTCCACTTTAGTTCCTTCACTTATAGCCCCCCTCCCTTAAAGGCATAATGAGTGCAAGCTGACTCCAAGCACATCCAGGAATGCACTTGCTGATAAGATATTGAGGCAAGCTGTACCAGCAGCTCCTGGGAATGTACTCGGTGGATGGTACCCAAAGCTCCTGCATTATCTCTTTGTGATAGTTTAAGCCCCTGCACCTGGAACGGTTTATTTTTCCACAACTATCTCTGTAACCATTAATATTTTAACTATATGTCTACTCTGCTTCTGTAAAAATTGCTTCAGTTAAACTCTCCCTCCCCTATTTAGACCAAGGTATAAAAAGAAATCTAGTCCCTTCTTTGGGGCCAAGAGAATTTTGAGCATTAACCGTCTCTTGGTCACTGTCAATAAAGGACTCCTGAAACTAGTCTCAGAGTGTAGTGTTTCTCTACAACTCACTTGGTTACAACAATCTTCCATGTGATTTGAAGGCTGATATTCATTTATGTCTCTGCATGTACTTAGTCTTCTGATTATGTAATATGTACAGATGTTTCTGGTGACTTCCTTTTTGGAAATGCAGTGTTTACCTGTTGGGCATATGACTGTGTATCTGACATGAAATATCTTGTAATCTCAATTTAGAATCTGTGAGGGGAGAATTTAAGCCAAGTTACAGGTTGTTCAGTAACTTTTTTTTTTTTTAAAGATGGAGTCTCACTCTGTTGCCCAGGCTGAACTGCTGTGGTGTGATCTCAGCTCACTGCAACCTCCACCTCCTGGGTTCAAGCAGTTCTCCTCCCTCAGCCTCCCGAGTAGCTGGGATTACATGTGTGTGCCACCATGTCTGGCTAATTTTTGTATTTTTAGTAGAGATGGGGTTTCACTATGTTGGCCAGACTGGTCTGCAACTCCTGGCCTCAAGTGATCTGCCAGCCTCGGCCTCCAAAAGTGCTGGGATTACAGATGTGAGCCATAGCACCCAGCCTATTCAGTAACAATTTCATATAATGAGTTTACAGGTATTTTAAGGTTTAGATCACATTGTCGTCATCATTAGGGATAGCTGTAGAACTATAGGCTAGGAAATATGAAGTTTTTAAAAAAGCATTGTGTATTAATTATGTTTTAAAATTTTTTCTGTCTACAGTGTTTTGACATCTTGCTGGCTTGGGAGAGACGGCCCCTCCCAGGATTAGCCAGTTCCTACAGATAGCAAAGGGCTCAGCCTGGAGCACGTCTTTGATTTGCAAACCAACAATCACAGGCTCAGTCATCTCTTTTTTTTTTTTTTTTTCTTTTTTTTTTTATCTTTATAATAGAATGATTTAAATTCCTTTGGGTATATACCCAGTAATGGGATTGCTGGATCAAATGGTATTTCTGTCTCCCTCCTGGGCAGGGAGCATAAAATGTATTGGATACTTTTTCCAAATTATGTAGGAGCCACACCATGGCTGTCACAGCTCAGGGGCCTCTTCAATTTTCAGCTAGTCCAAGTGGTGTGCATGCAGGCAGTGGTCATGTTCCCAGAGGCCACCCAGGCAGAGGAGGTGTCTGGCAGCCCACGAATGGTCCTGAAAGGCCAGCCATGCAGTAGAGCAAGTAGGGCAATCCTGAGAAAGAGGCCCTTCTGATGCCATATTGACCTTTATCTTCTCTGTGTTCTCAGTTGGGATGCAGCTGCTGTTCCTCATGGGAACTAATGAGGTCCTGAATTTATCTAATTCTCTAAGCCAGTTGTCTCCTACCCTAGATCATCCGAGGGTCAGATGCCAGACGACTAGAGACCACACCTAGAGCCCTCTGGCATTATTCAGACTAGCCTATCCTAAACTGTTCACCCTGCCCTGCCTTGCCCTTCCCTCAGAAACCCAATAAAGGCTGTAGCCTAGGCTTTTCCGTGGATCTTGCTTCTGCCTCCTGACGGACACTGGTGCTCCACGGCCCTCTGTGGCACACGGTGACCCCTGTCTGGGACCTGTGAGTGTAAGAAACTTATTACTTCCAAGTCTTGTTCTCATTTCCTCCTGTAGCTGCACAAGCTTTCCCAAACCATGTGCAACATTTACATTCTTTGAACACGTAGAAAGTGGTTTTTTTTTTTGTTTTTTTTTTTTTTTTAAGACAGTCTTGCTCTGTCACCCAGGTTGAAGTGCAGTGGCATGACCTTGGCTCATTGCAACCTCTGCCTCCTGGGTTCAACGTGATTCTCCTGCCTCAGCCTCTTGAGTAGCTGGGATTAGAGGTGTCCACCACCATGCCCGACTAATTTTTGTATTTTTAGTAGAGACGGGGTTTCACCATATTGACCAGGCTTGTCTTGAACGCCTGACTTTAAGTTATCTAACCACCTTGACCTCCCAAAGTGCTAGGATTACAGGGGTGGGCCATTGCACCCGGCCTGAGCCACGGTGACTGTCCGTAAGTTTTGAATCTGAAGCAATTCACTTGTTTTATCGTCTTCGAGCTTTTAGGACAACGTAGGTGATGGAACTTGTTTTTAATGAGAATGTTGTAGAGTTTAAGTGTTTCACTGTGAAGTAGATTACCAAGGTTGGAAACAAAATAAAAAAAATTCTTGGGCCAGGCTTGTGGCTCATGCCTATAATCCCAGCACTTTGGGAGGCTGAGGTGGGCAGATCACAAGGTGAGGAGTTCGAGACCAGCCTGACAAACATGGTAAAACTCCGTCTCTACTAAAAAATATATGAAAATTAGCTGGGCATAGTTGTGCATGCTTGGAATCCCAGCTATTCAGGAGGCTGAGGCAGGAGAATTGCTTGAACCTGGGAGGCAGAGGTTGCAGTGAGCCGAGATCTCACCACTGCACTCCAGCCTGGGGAACAGAGCAAGACTCCATCGCAAAAAAAAAAAAAAAAAAAAATGCCAGGTGTGGTGGCTCACATCTGTAATCCCCAGCATTTTGAGAGGCTGAGGTGGGTGGATCACGAGGTCAAGAGATCAAGACCATCCTGGCCAACATGGTGATATCGAGTCTCTACTAAAAATACAAAAATTAGCTGAGTGTGGTGGTGCTTGCCTGTAATCCCAGCAACTTGGGAGGCTGAGGCAGGAGAATTGCTTGAACCAGGGAGGCAGAGGTTGCAGCGAGCCAAGATCGTGCCACTGCACTCCAGCCTGGTGACAGAGCGAGACTCCATCTGAAAAAACAAAACAAAAAAACAAAAAAGCTTTTTAATCAAAATATTAGTTATTTCACAAGGGAAAGTATAATCAAAATAGAATTTATACGAACTCTTTAAAGAGGATTAATGCTTTCAAGTAGCTGAATGAACTCACTTGTAAATATCTAAATGCTCTATGAGAGAGTGTCTTAAGCCATCTGTAAACCTTATGGATGAGGCAAGATTTGGTCGCCTATTAAATATCTTGGATAAAATCTTCATTTTAAAAAAATGGACAAGTTTTTCCTGTTACTAGGAATTATTCTTTGTTATGTAAGTTTCAAGGTCTGGATATAGTTTTGGTTGACAACTTGCATTATGAGACAAACCAATTTAGCCAACACTATCTCTCCTTAATGGGGACAGATTGTTATATTTGGGTAAGTCCTTTTTATTTTTTATTTTTTGAGATAGAGTTTCACTATTGTCCCCCAGGCTGGAGTGCAATGGTGCAATCTCTGCTCACTGTAACCTCTGCCTCCCGGCTTCAAGCAATTCTCCTGACTCAGCCTCCCGAGTAGCTGGGATTACAGGCACCCACCACCATGCGCAGCTAATTTTTTTTTTTTTCTGAGACAGAATCTCACACTGTTGCCTGGCTAGAGTTCAATGGCGCGATCTTGGCTTTCCGCCTCCCAGGTTCAAGTGATTCTCCAGCCTTGGCCTCTTGAGTAGCTGGGATGACAGGTGCCTGCCACCACTCCCAGCTAATTTTTTGTATTTTTAAATAGAGACGGGGTTTCACTATGTTGGCCAGGTAGGTCTCAAACTCCTGATGTCATGATCCACCCGCCTCAGCCTCCCAAAATGCTGGGATTACAGTGTGAGCCACTGTGCCTGGCCAGCTAATTTTTGTACTTCTAGTAGAGACAGGGTTTCACCATGTTGGCCAGGCTGGTCTCGAATTCCTGAAC
This sequence comes from Colobus angolensis palliatus, assembly GCF_000951035.1. Lineage (NCBI taxonomy): Eukaryota > Metazoa > Chordata > Mammalia > Primates > Cercopithecidae > Colobus > Colobus angolensis. The sequence continues at coordinate 411,847 of NW_012118755.1, read as the reverse complement.
TCAGGAGATCCACCCACCTCAGCCTCCCAAAGTGTTGAGATTACAGGCGTGAGCCATCGTGCTCAGCCTGGGTAAGTCCTTTTTAGAAATCAGATTAAACAACCATCATTTTAAATACTGCAAACTTCTAAGGGCCACTTAGTTGGCATAATTATTATTGTGCAAGAGACTAACCATTCAATTTCTTAAACGAAAAGCTTTGATTTATTGCTTACTCTCTGTTTCACTCTGAAATACCTAAAACTTAGTGGCTTAAAACAATGACTGGCCGGGTGTGGTGGCTCAAGCCTGTAATCCCAGCACTTTGGGAGGCTGAGACAGGTGGATCACGAGGTCAGGAGATCAAGACCATCCTGGCTAACACGGTGAAACCCCGTCTCTACTAAACAATACAAAAAACTAGCCGGGTGAGGTGGCAGGCACCTGTAGTCCCGGCTACTCAGGAGGCTGAGGCAAGAGAATGGCGTAAACCCGGGAGGTGGAGCTTGCAGTGAGCTGAGATCTGGCCACTGCACTCCAGCCTGGGTGACAGAGCGAGAATCCGTCTCAAAAAAAAAAAAAAAAAAAAACAATGACTGATGTATTACTTTTCTGTGTGTACTGGGAATTCTGCTTCAGCTGGCAGTGGCTGGAATTTCATTCAGGTCACTGGTACATTCAGCAGCAGAGGGGCTGGGCTGGAGGAGCTAAGCGAGCTTCATGGGCATGCTTGATACCAGGGGCTTCACCATGGGCTGCTTGGGTTTCTTCATGACATGGCCTCAAACTAGTCCAACTTTTCGCACGATGGTTAGCTTCAAGCTGCCACACTTCCTAAAGAGCAGGCCTGGAACTTCATGTTGTACTAGGCTAAAGTCCCAGGCCAGCCCAGATTCAAAGATGGGGAAAAGAATCTCCCTCTTGTGACCAGAGTGGCAAGTAGGAAGGAATTGATAATGTATCTGTGGCCTTCACTAACCAAAGGAACTCTGTACTTGTAAATCATAGCCAAAGTATGAGATGATACAGAACTTTAGGAAACATGGGATTCAGGGATTGGCCAGTTTTTGAAAGCAAGAGTGTTGCTGGCTTTCTTTTGGTGGTAAAAGCGTGGTCACTGGCCTGAGCCAAAAGCTAACTTTCCAAAGCATGGTCAGAGTGAAGGCTGGTGCTGACTGGCTTTCAGAAATGCATAGCTGTCAGACTGGGTGACTTTCTTAAGTGTGTGTACTGAGGAGAGATTGTCTGATTAGTTGCTTTCAATGTCTGATTACTTGTCTACCATCAATTTTTGTGGTTACCCATTCATGGTTTGAGACTATGGCAAAGAAACTGTCTCAGGCTTGAATATGGAGAACATGAGTATTCTCATCATTAGGAATATTAAATTGTTCTTGTTAGTACAGGCTTGCTTTATTTTATTTATTTATTTATTTATTTATTTTATTTATATTCATTCATTCATTCTGGCACCCAGACTGTGGTACAGTGGCATGATCTTGGCTCACTGTAACCTCTGTCTCTCAGGCTCAAGTAATTCTCCTGCCATGCCCTCCTGTGTAGCTGGTTCTACCACACCCAGCTAATTTTATGTTTTTAGTAGAGATGGGGTTTTGCCACATTGGCCAGGCTGGTCTCAAACTCCTGACCTCAAGGGGACCACCTGCCTCAGCCTCCCAAAATACTGGGATTACCAGAGTGAGCCATGGCACCCAGCTGGCTCTATTCTTGATAACAGATTTGTCACAGTTATTGGACTGTCCCCAGAAAGTATTCATTTTAATTTTTTATTGAGAAGTGTGAGGAATTTAGAAAGTGTATTTTCTTTCACAGTAGGTTAAAATAAAGAACCACCCTAAAGGCTTACTTATAGATAGATGTCACCTCAAACCTCCATCAAGATGGCATGCTCATGGCAACGCTGAGTAGAATGAAATACTGGTAAAAATATTTTTCCATGAAGTATTCAGAAGTTATAACATGTAGGTACAAAGTATACCTTCTTGAGATACGAGTAATCAGTAAATATCATATTAGGGGTCCATAAATGCTAAACATCAGACAGGTCAGAATGTCACAACGAGGCATGATTAAGAAGCTTAACATTAGACGGGTGTGGTGGCTCATGCTTATAATCCCAGCACTTTGGGAGGCCGAAGCAGGCAGATTGCTTGAGCCCAGGAGTTCAAGGCCAGCCTGGGCAACATGGGGAGACCCCCATCTCTACAACAAAAAAAACAGGCAAAAATTAGCCAGGTGTGGTGGTGTGTGCCTGTAATCCCAGCTACTCAGGAGGCTAAGTGGGAGAATTGCTTGAGCCTGGGAAGTGGAAGTTGCAGTGAGCCGAGATCACGTCACTGCATTCCAGCCTGGGTGACAGAGCAAGACCCTGCCACACACACAGAAAGAAGCTGAACATCAATGAAATTCTCTTTATTAGGAAGGGGAAGTAAGACACTGGCACGTTTAGCTTGTAGCAGCATATGACAATACATGCAGTGCAGGCAATAAAATAATTTTATAGATTACTAGTAATGTAGCTGATGGAATTGAGTACCGTAAGTTTTTTGTTATTGGGTTACGTTAGCTAAGTATGACTTACCAATGGTACCTTATGGGATAGTGAGAAAATCATAAAACGATACAGGGAAAGCTGGCCATTGATTTGGGAGAAAATAAAGGAATACTGTGGGTGAGGAAAGAAAAAGACCCTCTCACATTGTTTTATATTGTTTTATACTCAGTAGCTGTTTTAAGAAAAAAACAAGGAAGTAACACCAAAGACAGGCAGCCTGGCGCCAGGCACAAAACCAGGCCTGGGTCTGCCTGGCCTAAACCCAGTAGTTAAAAATCAACTCGTAACTTAGAAACCAATGTTATTCATAGATTCCAGACACTGTATAGAAGAACACTGTGAAACTCCCTGCCCTGTTCTGTTTCTCTCTATCAGTAGGGTCTCCCATCACGTATACCCTAGATTGTTGACTCAATCACGACTCTTTCATATGAAATCTTTAGTGTTGTGAGCCCTAAAAAGGGACAAAAATTGTGCACTCGGGGAGCTTGGATTTTGAGATGGTAGCTTGCCAATGCTCTCAGCGGAATAAAGCCCTTCCTTCCACAACTTGGTGTCTGAGAGGTTTTGTCGGCGGCCAGTCCTGCTACATGGGGAGGGATCAATGAACAATTCTATTTAATTTAGACAATGTTTATTTCATATATTTACTGCTACATTCCATCAAGAAATTTCTTGTTTTGATGTTATGACAATTCAGCAAGTAAAAAACACAATTCTTTGAAAAAATATTTCTAAGCTCAGGCTCTTAACATATAAATATAATGCACAAAATAAACATACTGCAAAAAAACCACCCACCTACAAATTGCTGTATGCATCATTTCTGAAACACGTAATATTTATAAAAGCATAACTCTACACTGTTTTTATTTTCAGCTCTAAATAACAGAAAAACTTACTTTGTAAAGTGCTAGATCATAGGCTGAAGGGCATAAGGTGTCTGCCACAGCTACTCAACCCTACTGGGGTAGTGCAAAGACAGCCACAGGTCAAACGTGAACAGAAGTTTTTGTTTGTATTTGTGTTTTCAATACTTTATTTATGGACACTGAAATTTGAATATTATATAATTTTCATGTGTCACAGTATTCTTTTTTTAACCATTTAGAAATATAAAACCATTCTTAGCTTGCAGGATACAAAAATGGGTAGTGGGCCAGATCTGTCTGATGGACCGTCATTTGTCAAACCCTGACTTAGTGTAGTCAGGAACTGCTCCTAAATCACTTCTAGGAAAACAAACAACAACCAACCAAATCAAGGCACTGGCAGCAAGAAGGTGGGGGATGAATGTTGGGTAGCCAACTTTTTTTTTTTTTTTTTTTGCAGCGTAATTCACAAATACAAATAATGATGATGATAACCTCTAACATATAGCTCTTGTGTCTCAGACACTATTCTAAGTGCTTTGAAAATTTCAACTCATTTAGACCTCAAAGCAATCCTAAGATGTTGTCACTATCACTACTCTTTTATGGGAAGGGAATTGAGGCACAGAGATATTAATTAAGTAGCATGCCCCAGGCTGGAATTAGGGCCCAGGCGGCAGGATTCCAGAGTCCACCCCCTTAACTATGTCATGTTGCTTCTATGAGGAAGAAAAAGTTGGTGAAGAACATTTAGGACTCTCAGAAAAATACAAATGCAGATACCTCTGCTCCCTGCTCATACATCAACAGTAAGATACACAATATTTCTTACATTGCACTATTTGTTTTCATTGTATAGATTGTAATAAATATTACTGTTTTTAGCTGTTTAAAAACAGCTCAGGCTTTTGCTATATATAAAGGTGTCCCTAATGCAAAACTTGGCTGACATTTGAAAATTTTACAAAAACATTTTAACTTCTTTTTGAAGGATTAGTTTAGTGCCACTGTCTATAGCCATTTGCAAACACACACACACACACACACACACAAATAGGATAAAAAGATGCCTTATAGTTTAAAAGAAATATTACACTTACAATACAAATATTAACAACAAGAGTCACTACTGAGACTTAATGTGCGACATCTTCATAGGCATAATAGTTACTGAACGAACTAAGGTTACGTATTTCCCTATGTACAATTATGGATGGATTCCACATGCACATTGAACATCCACAAGTTACATGTTATAGCACACTCACATACACACAGTCCTATATACCAAAAAACATTTAATGTATGTTTAATGATGTTGCCTGATACTTTGTGCTTTTTAAAAGCTTCATATATGTAGACATTTGCAGGTTTCCTTTTAAAACAGAGCAATCTTGGCATCAGATCTGCAACATGATTTCTAGTATAACTGTTTCCCTCAGTATAAATTATTTGAATTTTTGTTGAACACCTTCCAAATATTTAAAATATCTATCCAAGTACCAGTGATCTGACATTGAATGAAACATCAATTCTTAATAAAGGCTTCTGTATCTGCCACCGTCTTTGCAGTTATCCCTTTGAATTCTTTAGTATATGAGCTCCAATTGTGTAAAGAGATTTCTGGATGCTCAAGGAGCTTCTCACTTATGAGCTTTTGGATGTCTACAGCTGGCTGCCCTGACAGAAAATGTCTTGACATTCATTTTACTCACAGGATTTCTCTCCTGTGTGATTTCTATGTTGCAAAACAAAAGTATGACTTCTGAAAGGTTTCTCTCCTGTTTTACAATTTGCATGACTTCTGTCATCTATATTATCTAATATTTAGAAAAGTCTACAATATGACAAAATTTTCTCGCAAATAAATGTACAGAATCTCTCTATGTATTTGCTGATACATAGAAAGAGCAAAGATTGTAGCTGAAAATTTCCCTATATTGATGTGATTCATAAAGTGTACCTCTTGTGTGAATTATCTGATTGTTCTGAAGAATGAATTCAGTCAAGAGAATTTCCCAACTCATCTTGCTTCTCAGCCTTCCTCTTCTTTGTGTGTGTCTTCTGATGTGCAGTGAGTTGTGACTTCTGGATAAAGGTTTCCCCACACTCCTGACACTCATAGGGCTTCTCCCCTGTGTGTTTTCTCTGATGTATAATAAAATGTGACTTCTGAGAAAAGGACTTCCCACATTCCTTGCATGCATAGGGCTTCTCTCCTGTGTGAGTCCTTTGATGTAATCTGAGGACCGAATTCACAGAGAAAGATTTGCCACATTCTGTGCATTCATAGGGCTTCTCCCCTGTGTGTTTTCTCTGATGTTTAGTGAGGTCTGATTTATAGTAAAAGGTTTTCCCACATTTATTACATTCAAAGGGTTTCTCCCCTGTGTGAGTTCGCTGATGTACTGTGAGGGCTGACTTCTGGTAGAAGCATTTCCTACATTCCTTACATTCATAGGGTTTCTCTCCTGTGTGAGTTCTCTGATGAGTTTTGAGGTGTGAATTCCTAGAGAAGAATTTCCCACATTCCTTACATTTATAGGGTTTCTCCCCTGTGTGTGTTCTCTGATGTACTGTGAGGTGTGACTTCTGGGAAAAGGCTTTCCCACACTCCTTACACTCATAGGGTTTCTCCCCTGTGTGTGTTCTCTGATGTACTGTGAGGTGTGACTTCTGGGAAAAGGCTTTCCCACACTCCTTACACTCATAGGGTTTCTCCCCTGTGTGTGTCTTCTGATGTACCATGAGGTATGCCTTCACATAGAAGAACTTCCCACATTCAGTACATTCAAAAGGTTTCTCCCCTGTATGTGTTTTCTGATGTTCTATGAGATGTGGTTTCTGGTAGAAGGATTTCTCACACTGATTACATTCGTAGGGTTTCTCTCCTGCATGGGTTCTCAGATGTCTACTGAGAGATGATAGGTGGTAAAATATTTTCTTACATTCTTTACACTCATAGGTTTTATCTCTCGTGTGAATTTTCTGATGTCTTGTGAGGTCTTCATTTTTGGAGAATGAGCTCCCACATTTATCACAGTCATAGGATTTGCCCTTTGAGTGAGTATGCTGATGTACTATGAGGGCAGACTTCTGGCAGAAGAACTTCCCACATCCCTTACATTCATAGGCTTTCTCTGTGGTACGAGTTTTCTGATGTTTTGTGAGTTCTCCATTCCTAGACAGAAAGTTCCACATTCATTAATGTGTAAGACTTTTAAGGCTTTTTGTTCCCCCACACTGAGCATATTTTCCAAGTACCTCTGAGGACTGATTTCTAGAGATGCTCCCATATTTATTGGTTCCATAGGGTTTCTCCACTGTGAACATTCTCTGACCTGCACCGTAGTTTAACACTTAGTAAGGTGAATCTGCATCTGCATTCTATTCACAGGGTCTCTCAATTGCCTGCTTTCTGTTTTGTGTAATAAAGACTCCCTTTATTATTTAATTCAGAAGAGTAAAAAGACTACCTCAAAGTTTCAGTTGCCTGATCCTGCACAAGGTCTCTATGAAAAGGGGCATTCTCATTTGGATTATATTCCTCGGGATTTGCTTTGCAGTGTTAGTTTTCTCATGTTTAGTATTAACTAGTGCCCTCTCATTTCCAGCAACTCCTTCAAGACTCTTGCTTACAAATCTTTAATCTTAAACATTAATTCTTGAACTTGCCTTGAATTTCCAGGCCTTGAATTTCCAGCTTGGCTTTCCCGGTATCTTGCTTCTAGATCATGAATACTCCATAGGTCTTCTACAAAGGAATCAAAAATTTAATACTTTGTAAATATTAACACATTAATATTGTCATAGCATTGATTCTTAGGCTTCAGGCCAATTTCTCATAATGAAAGAACCTCAAATGCAAATTTCCTCTAGCCCATTGTTTTAGAAAAATAAACTAAAACGAACACTAAAAACTGCTGTCACACACAGAAGAAGGAGCCTAGCTGTAGACCCATGTACTCTGACATTTTTACAAATATGACCTTAAGAGCTTGGAGGCGAAAGTTAAAGACAAAAATAGAACTGGGAGAGGAGAACGTAAGACATTAGAAGTGTTGCTGAACAAGAGTGTGGGAAGTATAGAGAATGCTGTGAGCCCCTTAAGTACCATGAACAGTAAGCAGGATAAGAAAAACTACTGGACAACAGTGTTCCCTGGAATTACATGGAAAAGATTAAACTGGAAGAAGGAGCTGAAGTGTACTGAAGTATAGGTCTTTATTGCCTCAAATCTAGATTACTGTGCTAGGATTGCTAGTATTTAGCAGACAAACTTCTACTTTATTTCCTCTTCATCCATCCACAGCAATCTAGGTGTCTAAAGGGACTTTCTCAGAACATCAGTTTCCTCAGGCTTAGAGGAAGAGTCCTGTAGCTTGGGCTTTCACTCTCCGTCTAGCTGGCTTTGTTTTCAGGACAGGAAGATGGAGGACCACATATATCCAAAAGGAAGGATTTTCTTAAAAGCATCAGGATAAGCCATCTATACAAGGATGAATTCCTAGTTGTAACACCAGAGATTTTCAATCCTGAACTCATCCTGACCACCAAATCCTGCACTTCTAAAGCACTTGTTACTTATGACTCAGTACTAGTCTTGAATTTCATTTTCATATCTCACTTCTTCCATCTCTGCTTCCAATTTACTACAGGATCTTTAAAGGTCAAATTATTGAACATCATTCTAGAATCTTTAGTGACCTTCATATTTATGCATCTTTAAATGCATGAAAGCAAGTGAAAGGTTATCAGTAGAGGCTTGGGGTTGGAATTTCATAGCAATGGTGGGGAATACATAAGAAAAGTCACTTGATAAGGAATTATGCAACGTTAACTCAGGCACACATGAAATAAGATTATATGAATGGGCCGGGAATGGTGGCTCATGCCTGTAATCCCAGCACTTTGAGAGGCTGAGGTGGGTGGATCACCTGAGGTCAGCAGCTCGGGACCAGCCTGACCAACATGGTGAAACCCCGCCTCAACTAAAAATACAAAAATTAGCTGGGCCTGGTTGCAGGCACCTGTAATCCCAGCTACTCAAGAGGCTGAGGCAGGAGAATCACTTGAATTGGGGAGGTGGGAGTTGCAGTGAGCCAAGATCACGCCACTGCACTCAAGCCTGGGCAACAAAGTGAGACTCCATCTCAAAAAAAATCTTATGTCTGGAAAACATTTGAGAGCATAGTAAAATGGAAGTTAACAGGTGTTTTGGGGCCACAAGGAAAAATAAGTTGCATAGGCAAGAGAGGGCCAGACTAGTTCTTGACAGAAAATTCATGTAAATGAATATTACTAATACCTCCTTACCCTTGTAAGTTTTTTATTTTGTCTAAATGACTTAATACTAAATGACTTAATACTGAGTCAGTATTAAGTATACCATGAAGGCTTCTGGCAATGTACATCTGCTGCATTACACAGCTACTGTGGGAATTTAGATCAACAATTTTTGTTTTGATCCTAACAAGGAAGGAAGTGGCATGAGCAGAACTATCTTACAAGAAGGTAAAAATATGGGATCAGAATATAAATAGGGCAAAGACGCTGGAGAGGTCAATTTTAGGAGTCCTTATCATAAAAACCAATGCATTGGCCTTAAGAATGGATGAGCTCTTACAGGAGTTAATAAAAAAAGCACAGAGCAGAAAGTAGAGTGTGTCTGTCTGTTGTCAATTATTTTATATATTTTTTATTTCTTTTTTTCATGAACATGAGTCTCACTGTTGCCCAGGCTGGAGTGCAGTGGGACGATCTTGGCTCATTGTAACCACTGCTTCCTGGGTTCAAGCGATTCTCGTTGTCTAAGCCTCAGTCTCCCAGGTAGCTGGGACTACAGGTCTGCACCACTATGCCCGGCTAATTTTTGTATTTTTGGTAGAGACAGGGTTTCACCACGTTGGCCAGGCTGGTCTCGAACTCGTGCCCTCAACGGATCCACCCGCTTTGGCTTCCCAAAGTGCTGGGATTATAGGCGTGAGCCACAACGCCCAACCAGTCTCTTGTTAATTAATATTCATTCTTTCAATAAATATCTACTGAGCAACTAATATGTACTAGGCATTGTTCCTGATACTGGCAACACATCTGTGCACAAGTTAGAAAATACATCATAAACATTTAAGGAGGCAGGATGAGATTGCCTTAGTGTTATTCAAATAAGATACAACAGATTTTAGGGGGGATAAGCAGTGCTTTATGGGAAGGATAAACACTGTATAGCAGGAAGTAGCAACTCCGAAATGAAAGAATTGTTGAGCTGCATAACGATTTTTAATCTGAGTTCAGAGTTTAAAGAAAATATGGGAAACTAAAATTGGTGCTAAAATAACTGAAGTATTTTGTTGTTAATAAACGGAGGGAGATGCCATTTAAAAAAGTTTTAAGTTAGATTTACAAACACTTTATAGTTGCATACTCTAATGGCAGGGAGTAACTCGTGATGCTAGAGAAAAAGACAAAATCTTACAAGGTAAGGAGGGATTAGAGTTTGTATATAGGAAAGAGAAGTAAATCTATTTAAAACATGTCTAGCAAAGGAGAGAATTTAAGTGGAGAGAACAAAAATTGGAGGTGTGAATTAGGTTTTTTCACATGTGCAAATAAAGTGTCCTTAATCGCTTCCAAAACTATAGGGCATTTATAAAGAGACTACCTAGGCTGGGCACGGTGGCTCATGCCTGTAATCCCAGCACTTTGGGAGGCTGAGGTGGGTGAATCACCTGAGGTCGGGAGTTGGAGACCAGACTGACCAACATGGAGAAATCCTGTCTCTACTAAAAGTACCAAATTAGCCAGGCATGGTGGTGCATGCCTATAATCCCAGCTACTCAGGAGGCTGATGAGGCAGAATTGCTTGAACCTGGGAGGTGGAGGTTGAGGTGAGCTGAGATGGCAACACTGGACTCCAGCCTGGACAACAAGAGCAAAACTCTGTTTCAAAAAAAAGTGAGAGATTGCCGAAAAATATTTCAGAAGGCAAGAGGCACCAACCACTCACCAGTAACATGGGATATAATTTCTTCTAACTCACCAGAGAAACCCCAATGTGGATATTCTACTTCTAATATCCACGGCTTTCTTCCTTGCTTCAACTTGAAGACTGCATTTGGCTTATTCACATGGTAACCTATGAATGGAAAATATCAAGGAAATGATACAAATTGCTTGGAATTTAGGGACTGTGAAAGATAAGGAAGTGGAATTTCAGAAGAATGATGAAGGTTGCAGTTAGGCTTGGCAAATTTAGATTCTTTCAGTGGGGAGACAGGGACATAGATATTTTTTCTAACACCCAAAATGGATTTATTAACTTTGAACTCTGAATCATAGCTAATGTCAATCATTCAGCCCTATAGGGACCTTTTATATTCCAGCAGCCAAGAAGGGAGATGCAAACTAGTGGGATTTACACCTGGGGAAGTTTTCCTCACCCACTGAGACCAGGTGACTATAGTTTTCCAGCATCACATCCTTATACAGAGTCCTCTGAGCAGGAGTCAGTAACTTCCATTCCTCCTTGGTGAATTCCACAATAACATCCTTTAATGTCACGGGTCCCTGGAATAACAAGCTTCAGTTCAATCTGAAGTAACCAGAATAGATAGCATACCACTGAAAAGACATGTGAGCTAGCTCTTAGTGTACTAACTGCAAAGTTCACTCTGGAGAGTTAGGATATGTGCCATACTGTACCCTGCTTTATTCATAGAAGGAATGTTTGTTCATTACATATTTACTGAGCTCCCACTCAATGCCTGGAACTCTGCTGAAGATACAAAGATGAAGAAAAAAATAAGTGTCATGTGCCGCATAATGACATTTCAGTTAATGATAGATTCCATATATGATGACGATCCTATAAGAAAATACAGTATTTTTATTGTCTGTTTTCTATGTTTAGATACACAAATCCTTACCATTGTGTTACAAATTGCCTACAGTGTTCAATACAGTAACATACTATAGAGGTTTGTAGCCTAGGAGCAATGGGCGACACCACATAGCCTAGGTGTGCAGTCAGCTGTACCATCTAGGCTCGTGTAAGGACACTCTGTGATGTTTGCATGACGAAGTCACCTACGGATACGTTTCTCAGAACATATCCCCATCACTAAGTGACACATGACTCTATTCCTGTTAACGAGGAGCTTATATTTTGCCAGGGAGACAAAGGTGAAAATGCTAAATTACAGTATGTGGGGCAGGTGCCATGACAGAAACAAGTACACAATATGAGATGGCCACAAATGGGGGTAATTATTTGCATTTCATATTGTCACATTAGATTTTATTAGGTGGTCAAACTAACTTTAGGAATAAAGAAAACATAATTGGCAAAGGCATGGATTCATGAGAAATGGCAAGTTTAGGAAACCACATATAACTTGGTAGGTATGATACCTATGGTGGGTATATACCAATGGTAAGTATATACCATAGGTTGCTAGTTATATACCTATGGTAGGGCATAGGACCAAGATTAATTAGAAGGTTAATGTGTAAAGTCAAGGAACAGGACAAAAGAAATTCTGAATCTGTCTTTTGGACTAGTAAAATATACTTTGCATATACACTTAACAAATAAATCTCTGCTTAATACATACATTTGCTTGTATTCATGTTTATTAAGAATTAAGGTGGAGGGTGTGGTGGCTCAGGCCTGTAACACCAGCTACTTGAGAGGGTGATACGGGAGAATCAGATGAACCTGGGAAGTCACGGCTGCAGTAAGACACAGCGAGACTCTATCTAAAAAAAAAAAAAAAAAAAAAAATAGGCTGGGCACAGTGGCCCACACCTGTAATCCCACCACTTTCGGAGGCCGAAGCCAGTGAATAACCTGAAGGCAGGAGTTTCAGATCTGCATGGCCAGCATGGCAAAACCCCATCTCTACTAAAAAAATACAAAAATTAGCTGGGCGTGGTGGCACACACCTGTAGTCCCAGCTACTCAGGAGGCTGAGCCAAGAGAATGGCTTGAACCTGGGAGGCAGAGGTTGCAGTGAGCCAAGATTGTGCCACTGAACTCCAGCTTGGGTGACAGAGCGAGACTCCATCTCAAAATAATAATAATAAATTTAACAAGTTTGTTTTTGTTCATATAAGAGAAAACATAAAGAGATACTCTGCTATTTCATAATATGTGAAATGTCTTATATATCTCTGGGATGCTCACCATTCACTGTGTAGATGAAAATACAGACACCAGGAACCACGGAAGAGACAAGTCAAGTAAGCACTGGAGTTATAGGGGTAAATGAGTGGCTTAGGAGAAAACTTTAATGTGAAAGTGGCAAATGGCACATTTTTTAGAAAAATCAGAAAAACATTTATATAAAAGCAACAGCAGTGGAGGAAAGAAGTATAACGTGACTTTGTGATTAATTGGACATTAGTTAACAATCACTGGGAGAAAGGGGGAGGGCAGCACCCATAGTGTCTGTATGCCTTGCTTGTGGGTACAGTCATAGTGCCAATTATTTTCATTCCTTCACTTTTATTAGTAGAACTGTTTAAGGCTATGAAATTTCCTCTAATCACTGCTTTATTTATACTCCATGAAATCTGAAAGGCAGTATTTTTACTTGCAGAACATCTTGGCTGGATATAAATTCTTGGTTCATTTTTTTTTTCTTCTTCTTTTGAGATGGAGTCTGGCTCTGTCTCCCAGGCTGGGTGGCACAATCTCAGCTCACTGCAACCTCTGCCTCCCAGGTTCAAATGATTCTTCTACATCAGCCTCCCAAGTAGCTGGGATTACAGGCGCCTGCCACCACACCTGGCTAATTTTTGTATTTTCAGTAGAGACGAGGTTTCAGCATGTTGGCCAGGCTGGTCTCGAGCTCCTGACCTCAAGCTCACTGCAAGCTCCGCCTCCCGGGTTCACGCCATTCTCCTGCCTCAGCCTCCCGAGTAGCTGGGACTATAGGCGCCCCCTACCTCACCCGGCTAATTTTGTACAAACTAACATTATTATGTGGCAACCAGGAAGTCTGTAAATGAAAACAGGAATACAAGGAAAAAGATAAGTTGGGCAGGAGTTAATGAGTTGAATTTTGTTCATTCTGTGCTTAAAGTGACTGTGGAACATAAAGATGAAATTGTCCATTTTGGCAGATACACATATGAGTAAGTTTCCACAGACAGAATTTTCAAATATATAAAAAACAGAGCTCTAGAAGAGCCCAAAAAAGAAGGTGTGGGGGCCGGGCACAGTGGCTCACGCCTGTAATCCCAGCACTTTGGGAGACTGAGGTGGGTGGATCACGAGGTCAGGAGATCGAGACCATCCTGGCTAACATGGTGAAACCCTGTCTCTACTAAAAGTACACACAAAAAAATTAGCCAAGTGTGGTGGTGGGCGCCTGTAGTCCCAGTACTCAGGAGGCTGAGGCAGGAGAATGGCCTGAACCTGGGAGGCGGAGGTTGGAGTGAGCCAATAATGCACCACTGCACTCCTGCCTGGGCCACCGAGCAGGACTCCGTCTCAAAAAAAAAAAAAAAAAAAGAAGCTGTGGGAACAGCAGTATCTGAGATAATGGCAGGAGACTAGGCCCAGACTATGGAGCCTGAGAGAACTTCTCTAAACTTCTCTAAGAGTAAGCAGCCAGGAGGAGTATCTAGAAAACCAAAGAAAGGGAGACTTACAAATAAGGGACAATTGTAGTTAAAAATCCAAATGTAAAGAGTCCAAATTAGCATAACCACACACCAGCATAGCAAAGGAGTGAAAGCTGTGATAAGTAAGCAGGCCTTTTGAGAAATTTTGGAAATATCTAGAATTCCTAAGAGCAGAGAAGAGAATCCAGCTCTTGGACACACATCCTAACAAAGAGCTCATGTCAACTTCTATGCTCAGAGTCAGAGGGCTGGGGTTTGGCAAGAACAGAAGGATGACTGATAGGAAAATTAATTAAAGACTCCCCACTTAAAAAACAACAACGAAAACCGAAGAGCATCCAGTATAAAGCAAGAGCTGATGAAGAGACCCCACTACATAATGGTACCAGGGTCAATTGGGCAACATGATTACTTCACCGGGGTGCCTAAATATGGGCACAATACAGACAAAAGGAGAAACACAAATTGTGTTATATACACACATAGACATTTTATTCTGTTGAAATACATCTGTATTTTTTACAGCAACACTTCTATTTCTGTGAAAACATACAAGTACTAGTTTCTTAGATGACAGCAATTCTATTTCAGCAATTAAGAGATTACCTAAGAGAATAAGGACAAAACTGACATATGACTTTTCATATGTAGAACCAAATGCTAAAAGACAAAGAAAAAATGCCCACAAAGGATAAAGGTTTTGAACCTAGAATTCCACGCCCTGCCAAATTTTTTATTCAAGGATAATAAAAAAAGATGTTTTCATAAATACGAAGATGTTAAAAGCACACAAACGATGCACCATATTTGCAAGGCATTCTAGAATATACTTAATAGAAACTACAAAAAAATCACATGGCAAATCAGATATAAAAGCTAATAGGGCCGGGCACGGTGGCTCACACCCGTAACCCCAGCACTTTGGGAGGCCAAGGCGGGTGGATCACCTGAGGTTGGAAGTTCGAGACCAGCCTGACCAACATGGAAAAACCTTGTCTCTATTAAAAATACAAAATTAGCCAGGCATCGTGGCTCATGCCTGTAATCCCAGCTACTCGGGAGGCTGAGGCAGGAGAATCGCTTGAACCTGGGATATGGAGGTTGTGGTGAGCCAAGATCATGGCATTGCACTCCAGCCTAGGCAACAAAGATTGAAACTCCATCTCAAAAAAAAAAAAAAAGGCTAACAGATGGCTAGGTGCAATGGCTGATGCCTATAATCCCAGCACTCTGGGAGGCTAAGGCACATGGATCATGAGGTCAGGAGTTCAAGAGCAGCCAGGTCAAGATTGTGAAACCCATCTCTACTAAAAATACAAAAGATTAGCCAGACATGGTGGCGGGTGCCTTTAATCCCAGCTAATTGGGAGGCTGAGGCAGAGAATTACTTGAACCCAGGAGACGGAGGTTGCAGTGAGCCAAGATTGCAGCACTGCACTCCAGCCTGGGCAAGAGAGCAAAACTCCGTTTCAAAAAAAAAAAGCTAACAGTTATGTAAGAATAACTTATTTCCCATATAGCCATAACAGGAAACTATAAAATTTAAAACAGACTGCTTACAGAAGAAGTGAGAAGGAAAAGACTATTTTGTAAACTAAACTGTCCTTCAAAGATACTTACAAATATACATTAACAAAGTGCTCACATCTTTTCATGAAATATTCACTAAAAGATCATTTTCTGGGCCAGAAAAATATCTTAAACTAAAAGAATTGAAATCTACCAAATACATTCTCTAAACACAGTAGACTTAAACTAGAAATCAGTAACAGAAACTTATCTGGAATGCTATCAAATACTTGAAAATAATAGGTGAGCACTTTGTTTAATGTTATTGGGAAATAACATTTGAACTTTGTTCTCTGAAAAAGGCTGATAAACCTATATCCAGAATGACCAAGATAAAAAATACATGTTAACAACATCAGAAATGAAAAGGGGAATAGTTACTATAGGCCCTACAAACAGTAAAAGGAAAATAAGAGAATACTAAGAACCAGTCTATGTGCATAAATTTGACAACTAAGATGAAATGGATTAATTCTTTGAAAGAGGATAACTACCAAAACTCACTCAGGAAGAAATATCTAAGATAAATAATATTACCTAGTATCAATGATATTAAATAAACTGAATCTGTAGTTAAAAACGTTTCAACATGACTGACTTCTTGAGAAATGGTGACTTAGGGTGCTGTAAGAATTGGTCCCTCCACTGAGGCAACCACTGAAGCTGACAAAAACTGATAGAATCAAGTTTTTGGAACTGTAGAATCTTTTTTCTGTTTCTTTTTAAAACCATCAAACAGTGGAGTACTTTTTTTTTTCTTTTCTTTCTTTTTATTTATTTATTTTTTGAGACAGAGTCTCGCTCTGTCACACAGGCTGGAGTGCAACTGTGTGATCTCAGCTCACTGCAACTGCAACCTCTGCCTCCCGGGTTCAAGCAGCTCTCCCGCCCCAGCCTCCCAAGTAGCTGGGATTACAGGGGCCCACCACCACGCCCAGCTAATTTTAGTAGAGATGGGATGTCACATGTTGGCCAGGCTGGTCTAGAACTCCTGACCTTAGGTGACCCACCCACCTCAACCTCCCAAAGTGCTGGGATTATAGGCAAGATCCACTGTGCCCAGCCTCAGTGGAGTACTTAATAAAGAAAGAGCCTGCTAAATTTTGGGGAGAAAGTGCATGGCACTTTTTTCTTACTGGCCTACTGATATAGTTTGGATGTGTGTCCCCTCCAAATTTCATGTTGAAATATAATCCCCAGTGTGGGAGTTGGGGACTGGTGGGAGGTATTCAGGTCATGGGGGTGTATCTCTTTTTTTTTTTTTTTTTTTTTTTTTGAGGCAGAGTCTCGCTCTGTCGCCCAGACTGGAGTGCAGTGGCCGGATCTCAGCTCACTGCAAGCTCCGCCTCCTGGGTTTACGCCATTCTCCTGCCTCAGCCTCCCGAGTAGCTGGGACTACAGGCGCCCGCCACCTCGCCCGGCTAGTTTTTGTATTTTTAGTAGAGACGGGGTTTCACCATGATAGTCAGGATGGTCTCGATCTCCTGACCTCGTGATCCGCCCGTCTCGGCCTCCCAAAGTGCTGGGATTACAGGCTTGAGCCACCGCGCCCGGCCAGGGGTGTATCTCTTATGGATGGTTTAGCACCATTCCTTTGATAATGAGTTCTCATTTGGCTCACATGAGATCTAGTTGTTTAAAAGAGTCTGGCACCAGGTGTGGTGGCTAACGCTTATAATCCCAGCACTTTGGGAGGCCAAAGCAGGTGGATAACCTGAGGTCAGGAGTTTGAGACCAGCCTGGCCAAGATGGCAAAACCCTGTCTCTACTAAAAATACAAAAATTAGACGGGTGTGGTCTTCCATGCCTGTAGTCTCAACTACTTGGGAAGCTGAGGAAGGAGAATTGCTTGAACCTGGGAGGCAGAGGTTGCCATGATCCAAGACCATGCCACTGTACTCCAGCCTGGGTAACAGAGTGAGACTCCACCTCAAAAAATAAATAAATAAATGAATAAATAAAGAGTCTAGGACCTACCCCTTTTTTCTCTCTCTTGCTCCCACTGTCACTATGTGATGTACTGGCTCCTGTTTCAACTTTCTGCCATGAGTAAAAGCTCCCTGAGGCCTCATCAGAAGCTGAGCAGATGCTAGTGCCATGCTTCCTGTACAGACCGCATAACCATGAGCCAAGTAAACCTCTTTTCTTTATAAATGACCCAGCCTCAGGTATTTCTTTGTAGCAATGCAAAAAATAACTAACACAAAATTGGTACTGAGGAGTACAGCATTGCTATAAAGATACCTGAAGGTATAGAAGCAGTTTTGAAACTGAGTAACAAGCAGAGGTTGGAAGAATTTGGAGGGCTCAGAAGAAGACACTAAGATGAGGGAAAGTTTGAAACTTCTAAGAGACTGGTTAAACCGTTGTGACCAAAATGCTGATAGTGATATGCACAGTGAAGGCTAAGCTGATGAGGTCTCAGAAGAAAATGAGGAATTTATTGGAAACTGGAGTATAGGTCACCCATGTTTTATCCTAGCACAGAGCTTGGCTGCATGTCCCAGGGATCTGTGGAAGACTGAACTTAAGAATGATGACCTAGGGTATCTGGCAGAAGAAATTTCTAAGCAGCAAAACATTCAAGATGTGGCCTGACTGCTCCTAACAGCCTATGATCAAATACAGGAGCAAAGAAATGACTTAAAGTTGGAACCGATATTTAAAAGAGAATCAAAGCATAAAGTCTGGAAAGTTTGCAGCCTGGTCCTGTGGTACAGAAAGAATCCAAGCCCAAGCAGGCTGTGGAGCAACCACTTGCTAGAGAAATTAGCATGACTCAAACAGAGCCAAGTAACAATCCAACACAATGGGGAAAATGCCTTAAAGGCATTTCAGAGACCTTCAGGACTGCGCCTTCCATCACAGGCCCAGAGGCCTAGGACAAATGAATGGTTTCAGGGGCCAGGCCTAGGGCAATGCAGCCCTGTGCAGCCTTGTGACACTGCTCCCCACATCTCAGCTACTCTGGTTCCAGCTTCAGCTCAAGGGGATCCAGGTACAGCTTTAGCCCCAGCTCAGGAGGGCACAATCTGTAATCCCTCATGGTTTCCATCTAGTGTTAAGTCTGCAGATGCTCAGAATGCAAGCATGAAGGAGGCTTGGTAGCTTTCCTCTAGATTTCAGAGGATGTACTGGAAAGCCTGGGTGTCCAGGCAAAAGTCTGCCACAGAGATGGAGCCCCCGCAGAGAAACTACTAGGGCAATGTTGAGGGAAATGTGTGGTTTGGGTACTGCCTAATGGAGCTGTGGGAAGGGGGCCACTGGCCTCCATACTTTGGAATGCTAGAGCCACTAGCCACTTACAACCTCAGCATGGAAAAGCTGAAAGCAGTCAACTCCAGCCATTAAGATTAATCCATTAATCCATTAAGATTAAAGCAGATTTCTTAACAGAAACTATGAAAGCCAAAAGGCAGTGTGATGACATATTAAAGTGCTGAAAGAAAAGAATTCTATTTCAAGAATTCTTTTCCATCAAGACTATCCATCAATAATGCAGATTAAATTAAGATATTCCAAGATAAACAAAAGCTAAAGGACTCTGTTTCTAGTAGACCTGCCTTATAAGAAATGCTACAAGAAGTCCTTCAGTCTGAAATGAAAGGACACTGGACAGTAATTCAGGGCCAGATGAAGCTATAAAGAACACAGGTAAAGGTAACTATATAGGTACATATAAAAGCTGGTATTGTGGTATGTTTTAAATTTTATCTCTTTTTGTTTCCTATAGGATTTAAAAAGACAAATGCATAAAATAGTAATTATAAATATATGTTAATGGTCATACAACATACAAAAATATAATCTGTGACAGTAACAACATAAAAGGGGGAGAAACAGAACTACATATCAGCAATTTTTATACAGTACTGAAGCTAAGTTGGTATCAATTCAAACTAGATTGTTAAAAATTAGAAAAAATTGTAATGCTAACAGTAACCACTAAAAACACCTTAAAATATTCACAAAAGGAAATGAGGAGGAAAGCAAAATGGTACATTAGAAAAAAGAAGGCAGTATTGGAGGGTATTAGTGTGTTATCACAATGCTATAAAGAACTACCTGAGGCTGTGCACAGTGGCTCACTTCTGTAATCCCAGCACTTTGGGAGGCTGAGGAGAGCACATCACTTGAGGTCAGGAGTTCAACATGGCCAACATGGCGAAACCCCGTCTCTACTAAAAATACAAAAATTAACCAGGCATCGTGGCATGCACCTGTAATCCTAGCTACTTGGAAGGCTGAGTCAGGAGAATCTCTTGAACCCGGGAGGCGGAGGTTGCAGTGAGCTGAGATTGCACCACTGCATTCCAGCCTGGATGACAGAGCAGGACTCCATCTCAATTAAAAAAAAAAAAACAACAACAACTACCTGAGACTGGGTAATTTACAAAGAAAAGAGGTGTAATTGGCCCATGGGTCCACAGGCTATCCAGGAAGCATGGCAGTGGAGGCCTCAGGAAGCTTAAAATCATAGCAGAAGGTGAAGGAGAAGTTGGCACATCTTCACATGGCAGAGCAGGAAAGAGAGGGCAAAGGCAGAAGTGCTACACACTTTTAACCAGATCTTGTTAGAACTCACTCACTATCACAAGAACAGCAAGGGAGAAGTCTGCCCCCATGATCCAATCACCTCCCACCAGGCCCCTCCTGCAACATTGAGGGTTATAATTTGACATGAGATTTGGGTGGGGACACAGAGCCTAACCATATCACGGAGGAATTAAAGGAAAAGATATAAAGTATGTTGAAGAAAAATGCCAAGTTGCAGAAGTCTTTATCAAACATCATTTTAAATAGATTAGACTCGCCAGTTAAAGGCAGAGATTGACTGAATGGATATCAAAAACATGATTCAAATATATGCCTTCTAAAATTAAATTTAGATCCAAAGACACAAGTAGGCTGAAAAGAAAGGATGGAAAAAGGTATCTCACAAAAATAGTAGTAACCAAAAGAGAGCTGGCTGGCTATACTAAGATAAGACCTAAATAAATGAGACGGCATCCTGTTTTCATGGACTGGGAGACTTAACATGGTTCAAATGACAATACTACCCAAAGAAATCTACAGGTTCAAATATCCTGCAATTCATATGAAATTGTGAGGGGTCCTCAATAACCAAAACAACATAGGGAAAGAAGAATAAAGTCAGAGGATTCAATTCAAAATTTCAAAACTTACTGAAAAACTAGTTATCAAAACAGTGAGGTACTGGCATAAGGATAGACATACAGTCTAATGGGATAGAACTGAGTCCAGAAATAAATGCATATATCTATGATCACATGATTTTCTTCATCTTTTTTTTTTTTTTTTTTTCTAAGACAGGGTCTCACTGGCTGGAGTGCAATGGTGCAATCATGGCTTACTGCAGCCTGGACCTCCCCAGATTCAGGTGATTCCCCTGCCTCAGCCTCCCAAGTATCTGGGACTAAAAGTGCACACCACCCACCCGGCTAATTTTTGTATTTTGTAGAGACAGGGTCTTGTCATGTTGCCCAGGATGGTTTCAAATTCCTGGGCTCAAGAGATCTGCCCACCTTGGTCACCTAAAGTGTTAGGATTACAGGCATGGGCCACCACATCCAGCCCCAACTGATTTTCAACGAGGCTGTCAAGACCATTCAGTAGGAAAAGAATAGTCTCTTCACCAAATAATAGTGGGAAAACTCAATACCCACATGCTTGAGTTAAATGGGACCTCTACCTCATATCATATGCAAAAATCATTCAAAACAGATCAATGACCTACATATATGAGTTAAACATGTAGAACTCTTATAAGAAAACATAGCCTACCTTGAATTTGGCAATGGATTCTTCTACATGACACCAAAAGCACAAACAAAAGAAAAATAAATCTGAATTCATCATAATTTAAAGTGTTTGTGCATTATAGAACACTGTCACAAGGGAGAAAAGACAACTCACAGTGTGGAAAATATTTGCAAATCATCTGAGACAGAGTCTCCCTTTGTTGCCCAGGCTGGAATGCAGTGGCGCCATCTGAGCTCACCACAATCTCTGCTTCCCAGGTTCAAGCAATTCTCCTGCCTCAGCCTCCCAAGTAGCTGGGACTACAGGCACGCACCACCATGCCTAACTAATCTTTGTATTTTTAATAGACACGAGGTTTCACCATGTTGGCCAGGCCAGTCTCAAACTCCTGACCTCGTGATCCGCCAGCCTCAGCCTCCCAAAGTGTTGGGATTACAGCCATGAGCCACTGCATCTGGCCAATCTTTTTTTTTTTTCTTTAGACAGTCTTGCTCTGGCGCCCAGGCTGGAGTGCAGTGGTGCCATCTCGGCTCACTGCAACCTGCACCTCCCAGGTTCAAGTGATTCTCCTGCCTCAGCCTCCCAAGTAGCTGGGACTACAGGCATGCACCACCAAGCCCAGCTAATGTTTGTATTTTTAGTAGAGACAGGGTTTCACCATGTTGACCAGGCTGGTCTGAACTCCTGACGTCGAGTGATCCGCCCACCGTGACCCCCAACACGCTGAGATTATAGGCATGAGCCACTGGGCCTGGCCATAAAATGTTCTTATAATTCAACATCAAAAAGATAAACGGCCCAGTTAGGAAATGGGCAAAGAACTTGAGTGTACATTTCTCCAAATAACACAACTCACCCTTGAAGAACACAGGCTTGGATGCAGATTATTTTCAACCAAACATAGATTGAAAATGCAGTATTTGCAAGATTGGAAACCCACACATATGGAGGGCCAATTTTTTGCACACATGGGTTCTGAAGGGCTGACTGCAGGACTTGAGTATGTGTGGATTTTAGTACATGCAGGGGTCCTGGAACCAATCACCTGCATATACCAAATGATGACAGTATATACAAATGGCTAAAAAGCACACTAGAAAAATAATTGAAAAAAAAAGCACACAAGATGATGTTCAACATCATTCATCTCTAAGGAAATGCAATGCAAAACCACAACGATAACACTTCACCCTCCCACCCTAATTATAATAGGCATAATTTAAAAAATGGAGAACAGGTTTTAAGGGTATAGGGAGAAACTGAAACCTTTGTACATTGCTAATGGGAATGTAAAATGGTGCAGTTGCTGTGGAAGTTTGGCAGTTCCTCAAAAAGTTAAACATAGAATTGTCGTACATTCCAGCAACTCCATTTTTTAGGTATATACCCAAAAGGATTGAAAACAGGTATCAAGTACTTACAGATGAATTTGCCTAACAGCACTATTCATAATAACCAAAAAGTGGAAACCACCCAAATGTCTGTCAATGGATGAATGGATAAACAAATTGTGGAGTATATACACAATGGCATTTTAGCCATAAAAAGGAATGATGTACTGATACATGCTTCAAGGTGGATGAACCTGGAAAACACGCTAAGTGAAAGAAGGCAGACACAAAAGGTCACATAATGTATGATCTCACTTACATGAAATATTTAGAATAGGTAGATCTCTAGAGACAGAAAACATTAGTGGTTGCCAAGGGAAAGAGGGAGAGAGAACAGGGAATGACTGCTTAACGGGTATGGGGTTTTCTTTTCGGATGGTGAAAATATTTTGAAAGTAGGTAGAGGTGGTGTTACAAAACACTGTGAATGTACTAAATATTAATAGCTCACAACTGTATAATTTTAAATGATGAATAGTATGTGAATTTCACTTCAATTAAAACAAGTAAACAAAACCTTTGAACAAAGACAACTTCAGGCCTAAATGGTTTCATTGGTGAATTCAATCAAACAATAAAGCAGAAACAATACTGATTTGCTCCAGACGACCACCAGAGTAAGTGCCAGAGAATAGGCAAGTAAGCAGGGTAAAAGAAAACTTTATTAACTTGCCAATGTGAAGGAGGGGTGAGGTTCACCGGTCTCCGGCCGTGGAGGCCAACGAAGCCGCTCCCGCTTCTCCGGCGAGGTTCCTAAGTCTGCCCACGAGCAGGCGCCAAGGAAGTTTGCGTGGCGCGCCCGCCGGGAGCGGCTTTTATGTCCTGGGCCCGGGAGTGGGCGGGCAGTGGGCGGGACATAGGCGGGTCAGGGGCGGGACATAGGCGGGTCAGGGGCGGGGCAGTAGGCGCCGTTAGGTAGGTTTTGATTTTCTTCCTCAGACGTCAGACTGTGCCTGCGCGGTCAACCTGTGTCTGTCCCGGGCGCGGGAAAGTTGACAATGAAGAACCCGGAAATGTGCTATTTTAGTCCCTTTGTTCTTTTGTTCCCTCCCTCCCTCTGTCCAGACAAATACCAATTATATGTAATTTCTTCCATAAAACCAAGAAAAAATAACCATTCTCAACTCATTTTATAAGGCTCACATGACCCTGAGACCCAAATCTAACAATAACATTACCAGAAATGACAACTACAGTGGTTGCTGGCACCAGTTTGTATCAGCTCAGAAGAGCTAGTTTTCAGGAACTGGCTGGCATGTTATAGCTTGAAATTTGGTATGGTGGGAGTATTTATACCACAGAAACTGGTAAACAGTATAAACCAGATTTCTTTCCCAACCCCTAAAATCTGGTTATTAAACATTTACTAGTATACTGATCACTGATCAATATTCTTAATGGTGATAGATGCAAAAATCCTCAACAAAATGTTAGGAAATCTAATTCAGCAATATATAAAAATATACATGTTATGACCAACTTTCCTGGCAATGCAAGTTTGATTCCACATTTGAACATCAATCAATGTTGTTCACTACACTAACAAACTAAAAAAGAAAACAACATGATTATCCCAGAAAAAGGAAAAGAACATTTGACAAAAT
Organism: Colobus angolensis palliatus; assembly: GCF_000951035.1. NCBI lineage: Eukaryota > Metazoa > Chordata > Mammalia > Primates > Cercopithecidae > Colobus > Colobus angolensis. The sequence goes on along the minus strand of NW_012118755.1, from coordinate 387,444 downwards.
TCAAGATCCATTCATGATAAAAATTCTGAACAAACTAGGAAAAGAAGGGAACTTCCTTCATCTGATAAAAGGCATTTATATAAAATCTATAGCTTATACCATCCTTATTATTGAACAGCTAAATTCTTTCCCCCCTAAGGTCAGGTTTCATTATGTACATTCCTTTGATTATATAAAAGGTGATTTTTAAATGAGCAAAAAAAAACACAAAAAAACAAAAAAACCAAATTCATTGTTTTCTACAGCCTACAAGGGCCATACATATTCTAGCTTCCTCTACCTTTTTGATGTTACCTCTTACCATTCTTTCCCTAAGTCATATCTCTCTAGCTTCAATATCCTACATACTGTTTCTGGAACATGCTTTGGGGTGTCTGTATTGCTGTTTTTCTTACCCACAATGCTGCTCCCTCAGATTTTTTTTTTTTTTTTTTTTTTTTTTTTTGAGGTGGAGTCTGGCTCTGTCGCCCGGGCTGGAGTGCAGTGGCCCGATCTCAGCTCACTGCAAGCTCCGCCTCCCGGGTTTACGCCATTCTCCTGCCTCAGCCTCCGGAGTAGCTGGGACTACAGGCGCCCACCACCTCGCCCGGCTGTTTTTTTGTATTTTTAGTAGAGACGGGGTTTCACCATGTTAGCCAGGATGGTCTCGATCTCCTGACCTCGTGATCCACCCGTCTCGGCCTCCCAAAGTGCTGGGATTACAGGCTTGAGCCACCGTGCCCGGCCCTCCCTCAGATTTCTACTTGACTCTCTATCTCATTTAATTCCAGACTTTCCTCAAATATTGTCTTTTAGGGTAATATTGTCCCAATCAACCTACAACTCGTTCCTCACTTCTCTGTATCACTTTGTCCTCCTAAATTGCTTGAGTTTGTCTCTGAACATACACCTCAGAAATATTACTCAAATGCTGACACATTGTTATAAGGTATATTTTTAAAATCACATTTATGGCCTGGCACAGTAGCTCATGCCTGTAATCCCAGCACCTTGGGAGGCTAAGGTGGGAGGATCATTTGAGGTCAAGAATTTGAGACCAGCCTGGCCGACATGGGGAAACCCCTTCTCTACTAAAAATACAAAAATTAGAGGGGTGTGGTGGCAGGTGCCTGTAATCCCAGCTACTCGTGAGGCTGAGGCAGAAGAATCACTTGAACCTGGGAGATGGGCTACAGTGAGCCGAGATTATGCCACTGCACTCCAGCTTGGGCAACAGAGCTAGATTTCATCTTAAAAAAAAAAAAATCACATTTGTTAGTATCAATGCCATTGTCTATGCCAAACAGGCAATAACCTATTTAGCATTGCTTTCATGCCATCAGTGCAAGTATCAACAGTGTAAAAGGCAATCTACATCTTAGCACTCTGAGTCTCAACCTCATAGACCCCTTGAGAAGGTCTTGGAGCTTCCAGGGATCTGCAGACCACATTTCAAGAATTGCTGTTTTATTCTAATAGTATTTTGCCTGAAGGTGATTTTTAACTATTTCTACATTTCTAATTTAGTATATGGGCTCTCATTCGTAAAACTCATTAAACACACACACACAGACACACAGTGAAACAAAGTAAGGGCTAAACAAATGACTCACCCGGATCTTGTTCATTTTCTGTTGCTCTTGGGAAAGGCTGAAAACTACAAAGCCAGAGCAGAAATCATAAGGGACCTTATCTGGCAGCCCCAGGAATCACCTGTGAGAAATTTCCATACAACATTTTAGTAAAATATATATCTTTGAGAAAATGTATCTTTGACCCATTAGAAAGCACAGTAAGGACCATGATGAAGTAGCATCCACCTGTCCACTTCTGACTCTGATATTAATCTTGATGAGCCTGGGACATTTTTGAATGAATCTACACATTTCTTTCCTACTGACTGTTTTGAAAATTATGTTTCTGTTTTCTGAATAACACAAAAGAAAAAACTTAAATATCCTATCATGACTGATTAAATAACATGTATAATATATCCAAAGTATGGAGCCCTTTGCTGACACTAGAAATGATGTTGAAGAGATATATTTATTGGTACATAAAAGGTAATTAAGCTATATATCATAAGCATTTTTTTCTATTATAAACCCAAGGTTAGAAAGTCTTTTCAAAGTTCTCAAAAATAAGACATTTCTTCTTCCCAAATTGCAGTTTCTCAAAAACTACTTCTCCAAGAAACTTCTTTTGATGTAAATATGACATAATGAACTTAAAGACTCAGTCCTACGCTAGGCTCTGCTGTTAATAAACTTAGTGATTGCCTTAGTTTCAATACTTTTGTCTTTAAAATGAGTAGGAATTAGATAATCTTGAACAACCCTTCATGTACCATTCTGATTCTGTAAGTCTTCACCCAGGATCACCAAAACAGACAGTACCTGCAATGCACTGTACCCTCAAAACTTGGGCTGGGCCTAAGGCAAAATTTAATTAGGCCCTGATGAACTCTGACTTGAGAATCTAATCTGCTGACAGTGACACAAATCTAGCTTCTAAAATAACAGTTAGGCATCACAATTCTCAAACAAGCACTTCATATATATGTAGCAAAAGGCAACTACATGTCATAATCCTAAGGTCCTTGTCACAAGCAGCAGAAATCATACAGGGCAACCAAATTGGAAAGGAAAAATCAAATTATCTTTGTTCACAGATGACATGACCCTATATTTAGAAAAACATAAAGACTCCACCAAAAACACTGGTAGAACTGACACATGAATTCAGTAAAGTTGCAGGATACGAAATCAACATTAAAAAATCAGTAGCAGGCCAGGCACGGTCCTCATGCCTGTAATCCCAGCATTTTGGGAGGCCAAGGTGGGTGAATCACCCGAGGTCAGGAGTTCGAGACCAGCCTGACCAATAAGGAGAAAACCAGTCTCTACTAAAAGTA
>NW_012118755.1:381060-384137 GCF_000951035.1 Colobus angolensis palliatus | reverse complement strand
TAATATAATTTAATACTATAATTAAAAGTATAAAACAGGCTGGGCACTGTGACTGACACCTGTAATCCCAACACTTTGGGAGGTGGAGGCAGGTGGATCACCGAGGTCAGGAGTTTAAAATCAGACTGGCCAACATGGCAAAACCCTGTCTCCACTAAAAATACAAAAAAAAATTAGACAGGTGTGGTGGCTCACTCCTGTAATTCCAGTTACTCAGGAGGCTGAGGCAGGGGAATCACGTCAACCTGGGAGGCAGAGGCTGCAGTGAGCCAAGATTGCACCAAACTGAGATCTTGTCTCAAAAAGAGTATAAAACATTGATGAATTATATTAAAATGGAAAAATATTCCATGCTCATGGACTGGCAGAATTAATATTGCTAAAGTGTCCATAGTACTAAAAGCAGTCTACAGATTCAATGCAATCCATATCTAAATACCAATGACATTCTTCACAGAAATAGGAAAAAAAAATCCTAAAATTTATATGGAACCACCAAAGACCCCGAATAGCCAAAACAATTTTGTGCAAAAGAACAAAGCTGGAGGCATTGCACTACCAGACTTCAAAATATACTATAAAGCTATACAAACAAAACAGTAGGTTACTGACATAAAAAAGACACATAGACCAATGGAAAAGAGAATTGAGAAATAAATACATGCATGTATAGCCAATTTCATTTTTGACAAAGGCGCCAAGAACATACATTGGAGAAATGACAGTTTCTTCAATAAATGGTGCTGAGAAAACTGGATATCCATATGCAGAAGAATGAAACTAGATCCCTGTCTCTAATCATATGCAAAAATCAAATGATAGTGGATTAAAGACTTAAATGTATGACCTGAAACTATGAAACTACTTGAAGAAAACATTTGGAAATGCTTCAGAACACTATTCTGGACAAAAATTTTTTGGTAAGACCTCAAAAGCACAAGTAACAAAGACAAAAATAGACAAATGGGATTACATCAAACTAAAAAGCTTTGGCACAGGAAAGTAAGCAATCATGGTGAAAAGACACCTAAAGAATAGGAGAAAATATGTGCAAACTACCCATCTGATAAAGAATTAATAACCAGAATATATAAGGAACTCAACACCAGAAAACAAAAAATGTGATTTAAAAAAATTGAGCAAATGATCTGAACAGACATTTCACAATAGAAGACGTACAAATGGCCAATAGGTATATGATAAAATGTTCAACATCACTAATCATCAGACAAATGCAAATCAAAACCATAATGGGATATCATTTTACCTCTTAAAACAGCTATTATAAAAAAGGCAAAAAAAAAAAAAAAAAAAACAAATGCTGGGACATGGAGAAAGGAGAACCCTCATACACTCTTGGTGGCAATGTAAACTAGTACAGCCTCTGTGGAAAACAGTATGGATGTTCCTCAAAAAATTAAGAACAGAATTACCATATGATCCAGCAATCTCACTGCTATGTATATATCCAAAAGAAAGGAAATCAGTGAAGAGATCTCTGCACTCCCATTTTTATCGCAGCACTACTCACAATACTCAAGGTATAGAATCAACCTAAGTACCCATCAATGCATGAATAGATAATGAAAATTGTGGTATATATACACAATGGAGTATTATTCAGCCATAAAAAGAAGGAAATTTTGTCATTGCAGCAACAAAGATGGAACTGGAGGACATTATGTTACATGAAATAAGCCAGGCACAGAAAGACAAATATAATGTTCTCACTCATACGCAGGAGCTAAAATAGTTGATTTCATGAAGGTAGAAAGTAGAATGTTGGTTACCAGAGGCTACGAGGGGAAGCAGGGAGTGAGGAATGAAGAGAGGTTGGTTAATGGGTACAAAAATACTGTTAGGTAGAAGGAGTAAGTCCTAGTGTTCAATAGCACAGTACGGTGATAAGTGTTAACAATAATTTATTGTGTATATCAGAATAGCTACAAGATTTGGAACATTCACAACACAAAGAAATGATAAATGAGGTGGTGGATATTATAATTACCCTGATTTTATCATGACACATTGTATGCATATATCAAAATATCACACGTACCCCACAAATATGTATATTATGTACCAAAAAAAAAAAACTAAAATAAGCAGCAAAAACCACTTCCAGCTAGCATGGTGCTTACAAAATGCCTAAGCTCAGTTATCAGCCAATGAGCGGTATTATCATATCACCACCATAAAATGGGGGAACTGATGAACTGCAGTTTTCATATTTAAAAAAATTCTTTGTCCCATTTCCTGTCTTTAGAAACCAGCCTCTGGGTTGGATGGGATTCCCAGCTTCTCCTGTAAAATGCATAATTGAGCCCTCAAATTGTGGTTTCAATTTACAAGTTTCACAGTCCTCTGAGAAGAGACTAAGGTTGGAGGATGCAGGAAGGCCTTAAATAATTAACCTTTTGACTCAAGGGCTCTGAAGATTCCCCCAAGCATTTTTGGAAACACAACACTACCTGGTTAAGGCTGGGTTCAGTACACTCCACAGCTACGTTCTGGTGGTGCTCAAGGGACAAATGTGCTAAATACAAGCCAAGACTGGATTTTGGTGTGGGAAGGCGCATGAATTCAGAGGAAAAAGTGAGGATTTACAACCCACCTGCTAATACTGTGGGTAAAATAATTTATCTCTCTGAATCTTTAGTGGTCACATTTATTTAAATGGAGGTGGTTAAGTCGAAAGGATGGTTACGATGATTAAATGAGCCAATAATGAAAACAACATGTCTTGTAATAATAGAAGCAGCTCACCTTTATTGAGTCCTGTATCATACTTTACATCTACTACCCTATTCAGTACCCAAAGGCCCCCATCATTTGCCAAATGGGCGTCCAGCCGCAGTGGGACCACATACAGAGGCTGGACCGGAGCCCATGTCCCTGCGGCTTTCGAGCGCCGCGTCTGCAGCGGCCAGCGTGCCTGACGTGGCAGCTCCGGTCACGTCACACAATGCGGCTACTCCGGGCGCCCGCTGCCCGGCCACCGCAGACCTTCTCTGGCCGCCCCTCAAGCAGGTCGCGCAAACACCATTCCGGGCAGGAGCGCCAGCGCAGATGGCCAA
>NW_012118755.1:377546-380910 GCF_000951035.1 Colobus angolensis palliatus | reverse complement strand
CGCTCCGGGGCCAGGAGGCGGCTTACAGGCTCGAGACCCCGCCTCCCAGGCCCTGCCCGCCCGCAAAAGCCTTCGACACACCTGCAGGGTCTCGGCCTCTGCTCCTGGCCAGCGCCGGGCCCAGGCCCCGCCCTTTGCGGCCCAGCCGAGACCCGGAAGCACCGGAGTCCTCTCCCCACTCTAGGGCGTAAGACAAAAACGCCAACGCCAGAAAGGAGACGACACTGCACATGCGCAGAACGTTTCCCGAGCGCTACTCCAGAACTACGCTTCCCAGAAGGCCTGGCTGCGACTCCATCTTGGATGGCGTTGTGAGGCGCAGCCTCCTCCAGGGTCTTGAGTGATTGAGGTCGGGTTTCTTGGAGCGGGCGCTGGCTTTGCTCAGTGATGGCGGCAGAGCTGTACCTTTGCACGTCCAGGCTTGAAGACAGAAGGCCACCGTGAGGTGCCCCAAGGAACACTGATGGGCAGTTTTGTTAAAGTGATTGAACTCTGTGGGTACAAAAGTACATGGAGTAATGAAGGATAATGCCGTGTAACCGCTTCCTCTTAGGAATGCTAGCTTTCACAATTGTGCAAACGATACGCAAAACGTAATAAACTACAAAATATGTATAAGCTAAAATAAAACGAGTGTACCACTTCCCAAAAGCAAAAGCGCTTAGTGTTAGGTGTACATCCTTCTCATGAATTTACACAAATTTTAACCTAATGGTATAGAGTATCATGACTATCATTTCACTAAGGAATATACATAACCATCCCTCCTTATCCCGGGGGTCCGTATCTATGGATTCAACTAAGTTCGGAATGAAAAGACTTAAAAATGCAATCTTACTGAGTATGTACAAACTTTTCCCCTCGTCATTATACCCTAAACAATACAATACAACTTTACATAGTATTTACATTGTGTTAGGTTTACAATTAATCTACATATAATTTAAAGTATACTGGAGGAGGTGTGTGAGTTATGCAAATACCAGATTATTTTCTACCAAAGATTTGAACATCCCTGGATTTGAGTAATCCAGGGAGGTCCTGGAACTAATCTCCGCGGATACAGGGAGAGGACTTGGCTGTATAGGTAAAAGAAATTATATATTTCCTGGTCAATAACTTTATTACATTAAAACAAGTAGAATCATCTAGAAAAAAGTATATATTGTCATGTGTATAAACACAAATATATATACATATACAAAATATGCACACATAATACACACACACACACACACACACACACCACTTTTCTGGTTGGGAGGTATTGAGGAAATAATTTAAAGTAAAGCCTCTTGCCAACGCAGAAAATTACCTCCACAGATAGAGAAAAGAACAAAACAGTTACATTATTGAATAAACATTAAACCAGACTGCAATGTGCGTCACAGGCAACCCACTAACGAGTTTATGAAGACAAGAAGAACTATCATTTTTTATATTAGCAGGTCTGGTAAAACGCATTCCATTTTCTCAAGGTAAAAGATAACTTGTCCTCAAGACGACTGTATGACACCATTTGCTATGCATAATTCATCTGAAATTCACCTGATAATTAGGGTAGCCATCAGTGTTAGTTAATTGCTGTTATGCAAATGAAAAGTAAAGTTTCTGATGTCTCTATGACAGGCAGGTAGTTAACAGCAGTTAGCCAGACGCCTAGGAGTTTACCACAGTGGCAGGGAGGTGGGGTGCAATCTTCCTTGATACTTACATTTCAAAGACATGACCCAAGGCCATTAAGAAAGACCTTCCTGGGTTGTTAAACTAGCAGGAAGCTTATTTACTTTTTTAAAAGTTTTGCTAAATCTCACAGGGACAGAGAAGGGATTTACAATTACAAGTTTTCTTAAGGAAATGCTGTAAGAAAAGAGAGGAGGAAAGGGTTCTTTTTGAAAGAAGGAAAATTCAGTTTGTTTGTTTGTTTTTTTCTTTGAGACAGTCTGGCTCTGTCGTCCAGGCTTGGATGCAGTGGCTTGATCTCGGCTCACTGCACGCTCCGCCTCCCAGGTTCAAGCAATTCTCTGCCTCAGCCTCCTGAGTAGCTGGGATTACAAGCACCCACTACCATCCCTGGCTAATATTTTTTTGTATTTTCAGTAGAGTCGGGATTTCACCATGTTTTCCAAGCTGGTCTTGAAGTCCTGACTTCATGATCCACCCACCTCGGCCTACCAAAGTGCTGAGATTACAGGCCTGAGTCACCGCGCCCGGCCCAAATTTTTATATTTATATTTACCCTTATAGAAAACTATAAAATTTTACACAATTTCAATCAAAATTTAAATAAAAAATCTTAATGGGGAGCTTAGTTTTATCTTACTTGATAAACTAATTTTTAACTTCCTCAGGAAACAACCGCAGGGAATAGCAAGGAACTGAGGACTAAACTCTGATATTTTTATCTTACCCAAATTTCTATCTAAGGGGTCTGAGGAGTTATGCCCTACAAACCATAAATTCACATCAGATGGGTTTTATTTAACCCTATATAATGTGACTTACTTTCCAACCTGACTCTGGCCTAACATTACGAGACAAGGAAGAAAATAAAAATATTTTACCCCAAAAACATGTTTCTTTGTCACATTTTGAAATGGCCTTGCAAGCTGACCTTTGTGGGGGAAAATTCGCATCTCTAAATAATCTCTATTGACATAGCTAGACCTTTTCCTTCCAGGCCCTTCCAATTCTGAATAGATTGAGAGTCTAGCACCTTTTTAAGGGTCTGAATAGAAAACATTTGTCATCTCTTGTTTCTAAGGACAGCCACTATGAGATTTCAAAGGAATCTTGGTCTCCACAATCTTTTATCTTAACCTGAACATTTCCTTTCTATTGATCCCAGATCCTTAGACAAAAACTCAACCAATTGTCAACTAGAAAATGGTTAAATTTACCTGTAGCTTGGAAACACCCCCACTCTTCAAGTTGTCCCGCTTTTCTTGAACAAACCAATGTATTCCTTAAATGTATTTGATTGATGTCTCATGCTTTCCTACAATGTATAAAACCAAGCTGCAGCCCCAACCACCTTGGGCACATGTTCTCAGGACCTCCTGAGGGCTGTGTCACGGGCCATGGTCACTCACATTTGGCTCAGAATAAATCTCTTTAAATATTTTACAGAGTTGACTTTTTTCATTGACAGAATTTTTTCTGAAAATGCAAATTTAAAAAGTAATTGAAGGCCGGGTGTGGTAGCTCACACCTGTAATCCCAGGACTTTGGGAGGCCGAGGTGGGTGGATCACGAGGTCAAGAGATGGAGACCAGCCTGGCCAACATGGTGAAACCCTGTCTCTACTAAAAATACAAAAATTAGCTGGGCGTGGTGGTGCATGCCTATAGTCCCAGCTACTCCG
>NW_012118755.1:369060-377236 GCF_000951035.1 Colobus angolensis palliatus | reverse complement strand
GAGGGTGACTATAAACTATCCCTGTGGGGCTCCTGGGATTTGGTGTCATGGATATTTGGTGTGCCATATGTTAAAAGTTTCATTTCAAATTTACTGAAAGTCCACCCTTAATTTTTAGAAGTCAGTAAGTTCCAAGAGAAGTAGCAATTTGAGGTCACTGGTGAAGGCTTCACACAAGGTGAATTTTTACGTTTGGTTTCTCCACAGCATAAGGAATAAAACTGTTCTTTTGAAATGAAGAAGAGAACCACCTAGAAGACTATCACCTTGACCTGAGGACTTCACTAGGGATTCAGGAAAGAAGACACAGAAAGAAAGCAGTCCTTAAGGGTTATATCTGAATAATTTAATTTTACCTAAAATTTTTTTTATTGAAGTATAAAAAAATACAAAAGTATGCAATGGCATGTGTATCACTGTATAATTGATAAGTGAATGACGAAGACAGGTGAACACAGCCATGTAAACACCAAAGAGTTCAAAGACAATATTACCAGTGCCTGAAGTCTCCCTGAAGGACCCATACTCTATTATTACTCTGCTTCTCAAAAGTAGCCCCATCTTGATTTCTGTTTTTTTTTTTTTGAGACAGTTTTTCTCTTGTTGCCCAGACTGGAGTGCAATGGCATGATCTCAGCTCACTGCAACCTCTGCCTCCTTGGTTCAAGCAATTCTCCTACTTCAGCCTCCTGAGTAGCTGGGATCACAGGCATGCGCCACCATGCCTAGCTAAATTTTTGTATTTTTAGTAGAGACAGGGTTTCACCATGTTGGCCAGGCTGGTCTGGAACTCCTGACCTCAGACGATCCACCCACCTCGGCCTTCAAAAATGCTGAGATTACAGGCGTGAGCCACGGTGCCCAGCCCCCATCCTCACGTCTAACAGTAAAGACCAGTTTTGCAATTTATTATTGCAATTTCTTTTACTTATTAATTTTGAGATAATCTTATTTTTAAATTTTTTTTAGACAGAGTCTCACTCTATCTCCCAGACTGAAGTGCAATGGTGCAATCTTGGCTCACTGCAACCTCCATCTCCCAGGTTCAAGCTATTCTTGTGCCTCAGCTTCCCAAGTAGCTGGGATTACAGGTGTTTGCCACCATACCCAGCTAATGTTCTCTATTTTTAGTAGAGTTGGGGTTTCACCATGTTGGCCAGGCTGGTCTTGAAATCCTCACTTCAGATGATCCGTCCGCCTCCACCTCCGAAAGTGCTGGGATTACAGACGTGAGCCACTGTGCCTGACCTGAAGTAATCTTTAACTTACAACTAAATTACAAAAGTAAGATAAAGAATTCTCATATAGGCTGGGCATAGTTGCTCACACCTGTAATCCCAGCACTTTGAGAGGCCAAGGCAGGTGGATCATGAGGTCAGGAGTTTGAGACCAGCGTGGCCAACGTCGTGAAACCCCGTCTCTACTAAAAATAGAAAAATTAGCTGGGTGTGGTGGTGCACGCCTGTAATCTCAGCTACTCAGGAGGCTGAGGCAGGAGGATTGCTTGAACCTGGGAGGCGGAGGTTGCAGTGAGCCAAGATCATGCCATTGTACTCCAGCCTGGGTGACAGACTGAAACTCCACCTCAGAAAAAAAAAAAAAAAAAAAATTGAATTACATATATCCTTCACCAAGATATTTCCATCATTAATATTTTGGCACATTTGCTTCATAATTTTTGCTATTTGTGTATATTATGTATTTATTTTTTGTAATCATCTGCGAGTCAGTTGTAGGAATCATTCCACTTTACTCCTAAGTTCCTAACTGTATATTTCCTATCAGCAAGGATAAAATTCTTAGATAACCATGGTATAGTGCTCAAAATCAGAAAAATTTAACAAAGATATAATATCTAATCTATAATATATGGTCCATGTTCAAATTTCACTGATTGTCTCAATTAAGTCTTTTTTTTTTTCTTGAGATGGAGTCTTACTCTGCCACCCAGACTGGAGTGCTGTGGTACAATCTCAGCTCACTATAATCTCCCCTTCCGGGGTTCAAGCAATTGTCCTACCTCAACCTCCCAAGTAGATGGGACTACAGGCATGCACCACCATGCCCGGGTAATTTTTGTATTTTTTTTCAAGTAGAGACGGGGTTTTACCATGTTATCCAGGATGGTCTCGATCTCTTGACCTCGTGATCTGCCCATCTCATTCTCCCAAAGTGCTGAGATTACAAGCCTCAGCCACCATGCCCAGCCTTCAATTAAGACTTTTATAGATAATTATTTTTCTGATTCAAGATCCAATTCAAAAACTGTTTCTGGGCTGGGCATGGTGACTCATGCCTGTAATCCCAGTACTTTGGGAGGCTGAGGCTGGTGATCACTTGAGGTCAGGAGTTTGAGACCAGCCTGGCCAACATGGTAAAACCCCATCTGTACAAAAAATACAAAAGCCATCTGGGTGTGTCACGGGAACCCACCCCCAATATTTCAACATAGGTTCTTTCTATTTTCCATAAGTGTCGGTCTGCTGAGAAGTAAAGAGAAAGTAAAAAGAGAGGAATTTTACAGCTGGGCCTCTGGGGGTCACATCACATATCAGTAGGACCATGATGCCCACCTGAGTCTTAAAGTCGGCAAGTTTTATTAAGGATTTCAAAAGGGGAGCGAATGCGAGAACAGGGAGTGAGTCACAAAGATCACATGCTTCAAATGGCAAAAAGGCGAACAAAGATCACATGCTTCTAAGGGCAAAATCAGAAACTTCTGATAAGTGTCAAACAAAGATCACAAGGTAAAAGGCAAAAGCAAAGATCACAAAGCAAAGGGCAAAAACAAGATTACAAGGCAATGGGCAAAAGCAGAATTACTGATAAGGGTCTATGTTTAGAGGTGCACATATTGTCTTGACAAACATCTTAAACAACAGAAAACAGGGTTCAAGATCAGAGAACCAGTCTGACCTCAAATTTACCAGGGTGGGGTTTTATCCCACCCTAGTAAGCCTAAGGGTACTGCAGGAGACCAGGTCATATTTCAGTCCTTATCTCAACCGCATAAGACAGACACTCCCAGAGAGGCTGTTTATAGACCGCCCCCAAGGAATGCATTCCTTTCCCAGAGTATTAATCCTTGACAGGAAAATAATTTAGTGATATCTTCCCTACTTGCACATCCGTTTATAGGCTCTCTGCAAGAAGAAAAATATGGCTCCATTTTGCCTGACCCTGCAGGCAGTCAGACCTTATGGTTGTCTTCCCTTGTTCCCTGAAAATTGCTGTTATTCTGTTCTTTTTCAAGGTGCACTGATTTCATATTGTTCAAACACACATGTTTTACAATCAATTTGTATGGTTAACACAATAGTGGTCCTGAGGTGACATACATCTTCAGCTTACAAAGATAACAGGATTAAGAGATTAAAGCAAGACAGGAGAAAGAAATTATGAAAGTATTATTTGAAAACTGGTAAATGTCCATTACATCTTCACAATTTATGTTCCTCTGCCACGGCTCCAGCTGGTCCCTCTGTTCAGGGTCCCTGACTTCCTGCAACACAGGTGTGGTGGCCCGTTGTCTATAGTCCCAGCTACTCAGGAGGCTGAGGTGGGAGAATCCCTTGAACCCAGGAGGCAGAGGTTGCAATGAGCCAAGATCACACCACTGCATGCCAGCCTGGGCAATAGAGGGAGACTCTGTGTAAACAAACAAACAAACCAAAACAAAAGCCATTTCTGGCCAAAGTAGAGTAACAGGGACTGAATTTACCTCCCCGCCTAAAACAACCAAAGAAACCAGATAAAATATATGAAACAATGGTTTCAAGTCACTGGATATCAGGCAGTGAGCACAGTGACCCATGAAACTTGAAATAAGTAAGCTCTACATTTGCCACAGCTTACTGCCTTAAAAGAGTTTGCAGGCTGTGGCACAAGGAGGGGTATTCCATGCTGAGCATTGTAGACTCCTTGAATTGAGGAGACGCAGCTGAGAGTCCAGAGAGACCAAGGCAGCTAGAGTTTGTAGGACATATTACCAAGGAAGAGAGCTGCACAGAAAGACAGCTCTGGTGATCTTCAGAAGGTCCCCTTGATAACTCAGCAGAGTGCTCTTTGGAACATGCATATGAGGAAATCACCTGAGGCTGGGGAATCATCCAAAAAGATTGAAGAGAATAGAGCACAGTGATGCTGGGAAAAGTGCCTGCTGTCACCAGCCAGGGTGAGAAAATCATGATTCATGAGCATTGGGTAGAGTACTCAGAATGGTCTCATCTCAGCAACAAAGAATAATGAGCACTAGAATAAATACTACAAATGTTAAAAGCAAGAGCCAACACTTATCAGTTAACTACACCCCAGAAGGGGCCTCAAGAATATTTAGAGAAATACAAAAACATTTTATGGGGCTAAAAGCATCATAAAATTTGTAATATCTGCTAATCTCATTCAAAGATTAGCAGGCTTGGCCAGGAGTGGCTCATGCCTGTAATCCCAGCACTTTGGGAGACCAAGGCAGGTGGATCACCTGAGGTTAGGAGGTCGAGACCAGCCTGGCCAGCATGGTGAAACCCTGTCTCTACTAAAAATACAAAAACTAGCTGGGCATGATGGTTGGCACCTGTAGTCTCAGCAACTCGGGAGGCTGAGGCAGGAGAACTGCTTGAACCAAGGAGTTGGAGGTTGCAGTAAGTTGAGATCACGCCATCGCAGTCCAGCCTGGGCAACAGAGTGAGACTCTGTCTCAAAAAAGAAAAAAAAAAAAAAAAAAGATCAGCAGGTTTGCAAAGAAACAGAAAAATAACAATTCACTATGAGGAGAAAAATCAACTGTGCAAAACTGACCCAGAACTGATACACATGTCAGATTTAGCAGACAAGGACATTAAACAAGTTTCCATAACTGTGTTCTAAATGTTCAGAGACAAGCAGAGATATGGAAGATATTTTTTCTTTTTTCTTTTTCTTTTTTTTCTTTTTTGAGACAGAGTTTGCTCTGTCACCCAGGCTGTAGTGCAGTGGCACAATCTCAGCTCACTGCAGCCTCCGCCTCCTGGGTTCCAGCGATTCTCTTGCCTCAGCCTCCTGAGTAGCTGGGATTACAGGCACATGCCACCACACCCAGCTAATCTTTGTATTTTCAGTAGAGACGGGGTTTCACCATGTCTTGAACTCCTGACCTAGTGATCCACCCACCTCAGCCTCCCAAAGTGCTGGGATTACAAGCATGAGCCACCACGCACAGCTGACATGGAAGATATTAAAAAACCAAACCAAACATGTAGAGATGGAACCTACAATGCCTGTGATGAAAAATACACTGAATGGGATTAATAGCAGATTAGAAACTGAAGAGAAGATTGGTGCATTTTAAGATAGCAGTAGAAACTTCAAAATGAAACAATAAGAAAATATAAAAAATAAGAAAGAAGCATCAGTGAGCTGTGGGACAACTTTAAGCTGTCTGACATATATGTAATTGAAATCCACAAGGAGAAAAGGGTGGAGAAGAGGACGGTAAAATTTTTGTTTGAAACATTAATGGTCAGAAATTTTATACATTTTATGAAAACCATAGTTGGGAGAAACTTGATAAACTACAATCTGCAATTATAGTTTGAGATCTCATACTCCTTCTCAATATTTGGTGGAATAGAAAACCAACAAGGATGTCAAAAACCTAAACAACACTATCAACCATGTTAGGTTATTGACCTAATATTTATAAAATATTCCATTTTCCTGGCTGAGCGCGGTGGCTCACGCCTGTAATCCCAGCACTTTGGGAGGCTGAGGTGGGTGGATCACCTGAGGTTGGAACTTTGAGACAAGCCTGTCCAACATGGAGAAACCTCATCTCTACTAAAAATACAAAATTAGCCACGCATGGTGGTGCATGCCTGTAATCCCAGCTACTCAAGAGGCTAAGGCAGGAGAACTACTTGAAGCCAGGAGGCAGAGGTTATGGTGGGCCAAGATCGTGCCATTGCACTCTAGCCTGGGTAACAAGAGTGAAACTTGGTCTAAAAAAGAAAAAAAGAAGAAAAAATTCCATTTTCCAACAACAAAATATACATTCTTTTCAAGTACACATGGAATATTTACCAAAAATTACTATAATTGGGGCCTTAAAAGATTTCTCATAAATTTAAAATAATTCAAGTCATTCAAAATACATTCTTTGGCCATAATGGATTTAAATTATAAATTAATACCTAATTATATTTGGATAATAATCAAATATTTGGAAACTAAATACCAAACTCATTTCTTCTTCTTTCTCCTCCTCTTCCTTTTCCTCTTCTCTCCTCCTCGTTCTCCCCCTCCTCCTTTGCCTCCTCCTTCTCTTTCTTCTTCTTCTTTCTCCTTCTCCTTCTTCCTCATTTTCCTTCTCCTTATTCTTCTTTCTTTTCTTTATTGTTGCCTAGATAGGAGTGCAGTGGTGTGATCATAGCTCACTGCAGCATCCACCCTGGGATGAGGTGATCTTCCAGCCTCAGTCTCCCTAGTAGCTAGGACTATTGGCATGTGTCACCATGTCTCCAGCTGTTTTTCTTTTTTTTTGTAGAGAGTGAGTCTCACTGTGTTGCCCAGTCTGGTCTCAAACTCCTGGACTCAAGTGATTCTCCAGCTTTGGCCTCTCAAATGCTAGGATTAGAGGCATGACCCACTGCACCCAACTTAAGTAACATATTTCTAAATAACCCATGGGTCAGGCCGGGCGCAGTGGTTCATGCCTGTAATCCCAGCACTTTGGGAGGCTGAGGTGGGTGAATCAGGATGTCAGGAGTTTGAGACCAGGCTGGCCAACATGGTGAAACCCCGTCTCTGCTAAAATACAAAAAATTAGGTGGGTATGGCGGCATGCACCTGTAGTCCCAGCTACTCAGGAAGCTGAGACAGGAGAATTGCTTAAACCCAGGGGGCGGAGGATGCAGTGAGCTGAGATCGTGCCACAGCACTCCAGCTTAGGTGACAGAGTAAGATTCTGTCTCAAAAAATAAAAAATAACACGTGGGTCAAATTGAAAATTAAAGGAAGGAAATTAGAAGGTAATTTGAACTGAATGAAAATAAAAACACATCAAAATTTGTGGGATGCCATTAAAACTGCACTTCGAAGAAAATTTATAGCGCTAAACATTGAAAAAAAGAAGTCTCTGTTGAATGACCTCAACTTCCCACTTTAAGAAGCCAGAAACATTTAAGAGCAAAAATAGCTAACAGTAAGCAGGAGAAAGGAAATAATAAGCATCAGAGTGGAAATCAATGAAACAGAAAAAAAAAAAACAAAATAGAGAAAATAAATGAACTGAAAAGCTGGTCCTTTGAGAAGAGAAATAAAATTGACAAGCTTCCAGCAAGAGTGATTAGAAAGAGAGGGAACAAACAAACGACTAATATCAGGAATAAGAGTGGTTACATCGACCAGGCATGGTGGCTCACACCTGTAATCCTAACACTTTGGAAGGTCAAGGTGGGTGGATCATGAGGTCAGGAGTTCAAGACCAGCCTGACAAACACAGGGAAATCCTGTCTCTACTAAAAATACACAAATTAGCTGGGGGTGGTGGCTCACACCTGTAATCCTAGCTACTCAGGAAGCTAAGGCAGGAGAATTGCTTGAACCCAGGAGGCAGAGGTTGCAGTGAGCCAAGATCACACCATTGCACTCCAGCCTGGGTGACAGAGCCAGACTTTGTCTCAAAAAAAAAAAAAAAAAAAGTACAGATTCTACAGATATTCAAATTAAGCAAGGGGCTGGGTGCTGTGGCTTACGCCTATAATCCCAGCACTTTGGGAGGCTGAGGTGGGTGGACTACCTGAGGTCAGGAGTTTGAGACTAGTCTGGTCAACATGATGAAACCCTGTCTCTACTAAAAATACAAAAATTTCTCCAAGATTCGGAACAAGGGAAGGATTTCCACTCACACCACAACTGTTCTACATTGTTCTGGAGGATCTGCTGGTACATTCAGGAAAGATAAAGAAATAAAGTAGGCCAGGCACAGTGGCTCATGCCTGTAATCTCAGCCCTTTGGGTGGCTGAGGCAGGCGGATTACAAGGTCAGGAGTACGAGACCATCCTGACCAACATGGTGAAACCCCGTCTCTACTAAAAATACAAAAATTAGCTGGGCGTGGTGGCACGCACCTGTAGTTCCAGCTACTCAGGAGGCTGAGGCAGGAGAATCACTTGAACCCAGGAGGTAGAGGTTGCAGGG
>NW_012118755.1:368591-369010 GCF_000951035.1 Colobus angolensis palliatus | reverse complement strand
ACGCACCTGTAGTTCCAGCTACTCAGGAGGCTGAGGCAGGAGAATCACTTGAACCCAGGAGGTAGAGGTTGCAGGGAGCCAAGATCGCACCATTGCACTCCAGCCTGGGTGACAGAGAGAGATTCTGCCTCAAAAAGAAAAGAAAAGGGGGGCAGAACAAGATGGCCGAATAGGAACAGCTCCAGTCTCCAACTCCCAGCGCGAGTGACACAGAAGACCGGCGATTTCTGCATTTTCAACTGAGACTCCACCTCTGCGGACAGAGTACAGCTAAACAACAACAACAAAAAAAGCAGCAGAAACCTGTGCAGATGCAAACGACCCTGTCTGACAGCTTTGAAGAGAGCAGTGGATCCCCCAACACGGAGGTTGAGATCTGAGAAGGGACAGACTGCCTGCTCAAGTGGGTCCCTGACCCC
>NW_012118755.1:362681-364593 GCF_000951035.1 Colobus angolensis palliatus | reverse complement strand
CAGCACACCAACATGGCACAAGTATACATATGTAACAAACCTGCACGTTATGCACATGTACCCTAGAACTTAAAGTATAATAAAAAAAAAAAAGAAAAGAAAAGAAATAAAGTAGCTGGCTAGGCATGGTGACTGATGCCTGTAATCCCAGCACTTCAGGAGGCCAAGGCGGGTAGATCACCTGATTTCACGAATTTGAGACCCGCCTGGCCAACATGGCAAAACCCCATCTCTCCTAATAGTCAGGTGTGGTGGTGCCCACCTGTAATCCCAGCTACTCAGGAGGCTGAGGCAGGAGAACTGCTTGTACCTGGGAGGTGGAAGTTGCAGTGCACTGAGATCACCAAGATCACGCAACTGCACTCCAGCCTGACCAACAGAGGGAAACTCTGTGTCAATAATAAAAATAAAAAAAAAGTAATTTAGTTCTGGAATGGCAAAATGATTTCCATGAGCCTTCTCTCTAGTGAAACAACCTTACTTGGTGAATTTTTTTTTTAAACAACCATTTAATGTTTTTGGAAATTGTTTTTTATTGTTGTTGTTGTTTGTTTGAGATGGAGTTTTGCTCTCATTGCCCAGGCTGGAATGCAGTGGCACAATCTCAACTCACTACAACTTCCACCTCCCAGATTTAAGCGATTCTCCTGCCTCAGCCTCCCGAGTAGCTGGGATTACAGGCACTAGTCACAATGCCTGGCTAAATTTGTATTTTTAGTAGAGATGGGGTTTCTCCATGTTGGTCAGGCTGGTCCTGAACTCCCAACCTCAGGTGATCCGCCCATCTTGGCCTCCCAAAATGCTGGGATTACAGGCATGAGCCACTATGCCCGGCCTCAAATGTTTCTTTTAAAGTACATGTTTTTGGATGGGCATGGTGGCTTCTGCCTATAATCCCAGCATTTTGGGAGGCCAAGGTGGGTGGATCACCTGAGGTCGGTAGTTTGAGACCAATCTGGCCAACATGGTGAAATCCCGTCTCTACTAAAAATACAAAAATTAGCTGGGCATGATGACGCATGCTTGTAATCCCAGCTACTCAGAAGGCTGAGGCAGGACAATCACTTGAACCCAGGAGGTAGATGTTATGGTGAGCTGAGATCATGACACTGCACTCCAGCCTAGGCAACAAGAGTGAAACTGCGTCTCAAAAAAAAAAAAAAAAAAAAAAAAAAAAAAGAAAGAAAAAGAAAAGAAACATTTGAACATACAAAGTACCACGTGTCATATGTCTTATCTTCTCTTTCCTATTGTATATTAATGTGTACAGACATTGTTACAGAACTCTCCTTTCGGCAGATAAGCCAAACAATGTTTAATAAAACCAGAATTTACTTAAATATGCAAATATCAGGCACATAATTGTTTATAACATATATCTGAGTTAATTTTCAAAAGTGGCTTTGAACACTAATATTTATTACACTGTGCAGATTAAAAGTATGTTATTTGAAGAAAGTACTCCTACTTTATACTTGTGATATGTTTAAATGATGTGCCTATTTCGATTTGTCTGAAGCCAAGATTGGATATAAACCAAGAACATTCTGCATTTGTATGTATTGTGATGGAATGCCATATTTTCCTTCCTAGGAGTACGCGCCACAGTACAGTTTTCCCAGACAAGCTATCCTGTCTCTGCCAATTATTACTTGTGTGACCTATGTGGTGGTTTAATCTTTCTATACCTCAGTTATCTCAGCTTCAGAGTGAAGATAATATTTCCTATCTCACAGATACTGAACAGTCTGACATGGTGTTTTTCTGTTATTAGAGATAAAGGCATGTAAGTTCAGAATTTAAATATTAGAAATAAAATTGGGGCCGGGCGCGGTGGCTCAAGCCTGTAATCCCAGCACTTTGGGAGGCCGAGACGGGCGGATCACGAGGTCAGGAGATCGAGACCATCCTG
>NW_012118755.1:355992-362216 GCF_000951035.1 Colobus angolensis palliatus | reverse complement strand
GGAGTGCAGTGGTGTGATCTCAGCTCATTGCAACCTCCACCTCCCAGGTTCAAGTGATTCTCCTGCCTCAGCCTCCCAAATAGTTGGAACTATAGGCACACACCACCACACCCAGCTAATTTTTATATTTTTAGTAGAGAAGGGTTTTCACCATGTTGACTGGGCTGGTCTTGAACTCCTGATCTCAGGTGATCCACCTGCTTCAGCCTCCCAAAGTGCTGGGATTACAGGCATAAGCCACCGTGCCTGGCTGAGATTCTTTTTAGAATTTGCATTTTTTTTTCAGGTTTTCCTTCTGTTTAAAATATATGAAACAACTGTGTTTAATTTAAATAGAATACTCTCTCTTTTTTTAAAAAAATAGAATACTCTCTTGAGCCCTGTGTGTTATTACTTGATTAAATATGGTGTGAACTAAGAAGCTGATTTTGTTTTCTTCTAAATGAACAGCCAGTTGATCTTTCATGTCAAATTCATTCACTATTATTTCATGGAATTGAAATTTCTTTTTTATTGTATGCAAAATTATCCTTTGGAGTGGCTATTGCATTTGTAGTCTCTGCATTACTTTTCACAGTTTTCTACTGCTGGTGCTTAACCCAGATGGGCCAGTCACAGGACCTCACCCTCTTAGTCTCACATTGAAGATTTCATTGATGAGTATTTGATTAAGTTGAACCACTGAGAGCTTGTCCTAAGATTTTTATAACTGGAGGTGTTTATGTTCCAATTACTTGGTGACTGGAATGCATTTTCAATAAGAGAAAAAAATGTGTGGAAATGTAGGAAAGCAAAGAGAAGCATGATGGTGAACAGGCTCAAGCAGTGTTTGAGCTGTTGATTCTTCAGCTCAAAGAACCACACCATACCTCTGCTGTGGCTTCTTCATGAAGCCAATAAATACCAATATCTGGCTGGGCATGTGTGACTCACACTTCAAATCCCAGTGCTTTGGGAGGATTGCTTGAAGCCAGGAGTTGGAAACCAACCTCGGCAACATAATGAGACCCCATCTCTGAAAAGAAGAAAAGAAAATTAGCTGTGTGGGGTGATGTGCATCTGTCATCCCAGCTGTTTGTGAGATTGAGGTGGCAGGTTGCTTGAGTCCACGCGTTCAAGGTTACAGTGAGCTGTGATCGCACCACTGCACTCCAGCCTGGGTGACAGAGCAGGACCCTGTCTCTAAATACTTAACACATACATACATATCACTATTTTCCATATACCATCATCTTTCTGAGTTCTGCTACAATCAATTATTCATTGATACTATGCTAAACATATTTTAATTACTATGACTTTATTTATTTATTTATTTATTTATTTATTTATTTATTTATTTATTTTTGAGACGGAGTTTCACTCTTTTTGTCCAGGCTGGAGTGCAATGGCGTGATCTTGGCTCACCACAGCCTTCGCCTCCCAGGTTCAAGTGATTAACCTGCCTTAGCCTCCTGAGTAGCTGGGATTACAGGCATGTGCCACCATACCCGGCTAATTTTGTATTTTTAGTAGAGATGGGGTTTCACCATGTTGGTCAGGCTGGTCTCAAACTCCCGACCTCAGGTGATCCAAAGTGCTGGGTGTTAGGCAGGAACCTAGACCCAACATGGCGGTATCACCCGATATGGCAGGTCCTTTGTTAGGACTTCCCACCCTTCACTTCCTGCTAAGACTTTCAGTGTGCCGAAAAAGCCCATGCCGGCCAAAAACCCCCCACTCTGCGCAAACTCCTGGACACGTCATTCCTCAGAAATAGAAACCTAACTCAGGAAACCAAAACCTACAGACTCCGCCTACCTCACCCTATAAAAGGCCCCTGATACCTGCCCTGCATGCGACTTCCTCGGCCCTCCTCTGAGAGGACCGGTGAACCTTGCCCGCGAGCCCAATAAAGGCTACCTCTGTTCTCATCTGCCTTGTGTCTTCTTGCTTGGGTCCCCATTACATTACATTGGTGCCGAAACCTGGGAGGAGACCCCTCCTGGACCCCTGCCAGTTCAGGCAGGCTCTCCTCTCCCCAAGCCAGGACCTCCTCTCCGAGCCAGGAGCCCTTTCACCAAATCCAAGACTCAATTCGATCACTGCTGGGTAAGTTTTCCCCCATCCTGCAGGCTCCAGGAGTCCCTGCCCAAAAACGTGGCCATGTCAGGGCTTCCCCCATCTGTCACTTGTGACCTTGGCACTGGGGACTAGGAGATGTCCAACCTCCCTGGAAGCCACCATATCCCGCACCCCACGTGGCAGTGGGAGGACGCTCCCGTTGCCTCTGGACTGTCCGCCTCAGGATCATGGGGGATGCCCAGTCCAAACCAGACTGAAAATACCCTCTGGGGTGCCTCTTGGCTAATTTCCAGATTTTAAGTCTCAGCCAAGACCTAAAATGAAAGTGGCTTATTTTCTTCTGCACAGTGGCATGGCTGCAGTATAAATTAGATAATCAGTCTCAGTGGCCTGCAGAGGGCACTCTAGACTTTAACATCCTCACAGACCTGACCAACTCCTGCAAGAGACTAGGCAAATGATCCGAGGTACCTACGTTCAGGCCTTTTGGGACTTGCGCTCCCGCCCAGACCTCTGTGCCCAACGTTTGTTGGCCTAGGTCTTGCTCGCGACATCTTCTTCCTCAGGCCAGAAGAACAATCGCCCCTCTTTCTCTGAGCCCCCTGATACTCTTTCCCTGCCCCCACTTAGGTTCCCCACTCAACCTCCCCCTTACACTGACCCGTCATTGTCTCCGTCCTTGTCGGCGCCACCCCTTTTCTCCACTCCTCCTGTGTCCCCACCAAACCTGACAGACCCTGTCTCTCCTACCTCCTCCTCCTCGCCTGTCTCAGCCCATACCTGGTCCAGGACCGACCTCCTGTGCCCCTTGCGGGAAGTGGCAGGCGCCGAAGGAGTGGTCCTGGTCCATGTGCTGTTTTCGCTGGCAGACCTGTCTAAGATTGAAGAGCATGTAGGCTCTTTCTCGGCCAACCCCACTCTGTATATCAAAGAGTTCAGATACCTATGCCAGGTGTATGACCTCACCTGGCACGATCTCCATGTCGTTATGACCTCAACACTGTCCCTTGAGGAATGGGAAAGTATCCTAGCGGCAGCCAGGCAGCAGGCTGACCAGGTTCATTTAACTGACCCCACCATGCCAGTCGGCACTGAGGCGGTGCCCTCAGCCGAGCCCGACTGGGACTACCAGGTTGGGCAGGCAGGCTGCCACCGCCGAGACATGATGGTCCAGTGCCTTCTTGCCGGCATGCAGGCAGCCTCCAATAAGTCAGTCAACTTTGATAAATTAAAGGAGGTAGTCCAAGGCTCAGATGGGCATTTCAGCCATTTTTTTTAACCGACTGATTGAGGCACTCATTCAGTACATCTGCCTTGACCCTGCCTCCCCCGCAGGAGGAACCATCTTGGCTACCTACTTTATTTCTCAGTCGGCTCCGGATATCCAGAACAAGTTAAAAAAGGTGGATGATGGCCCTCAAACTCCCATCCAGAATTTAGTCAAACTGGCCTTCAAGGTCTACAACTCCAGGGAGGAAGCAGCTGAGGCCCAGCGACAGGCCAGGCTAAAACAGAAGGTACAACTCCAAACCCAGGCCTTGGTAGCAGCCCTGAGGCTGGCTGGCTCCAGGAGCTCTCAGAGAGGAGGTACTCCCAGAACGCCACCTGGTGCCTGCTTCAAGTGCAGCAACGAAGGCCACTGGGCCAAGCAGTGCCACAACCCTAAGGAGCCAACTCACCCCTGTCTGAGCTGTTGCCAGATGGGCCATTGGAAGTCAGACTGCCCCAACCTGAGGACGGTCACTATGCCTCCACATGACGACCCTCCTCCAGGTACTAGAGGCAGCTTCCAGCTCCTCGACACTGATGAAGATTGAAGAGGCCCAGACTCAGGAACCCCTCTTACTCTCGAGCCCAGGGTTATGCTCCAGGTAGCAGGTGTAGGGGGCAACCATTCTCCTAGAAGCTCCACATTACCCACTATCCACAGTCATCTGCAAAAGGAGGACCATACACCATAATCCCCGCCATCCCCACCGCTGCCAAGCTCCTTGGTCTTCCCTCCTGGTACCACCTGTCCCAGCTGAAAAAGGCGCCCACCCAACATGATTCCAATTGGACCACTCAGGTTGCTACCCCTACCAAGTTACAACTCACACGAGCAGGTAACAACCCTCTGCCTGACCTTCCTTGGCCACCTAGTCCTCCCAAGTCTGGGTAAGTCTCCTGTCCAAGCTTCCCCCACTAACCCATTCCAGTGGAGGTTCTACCTTTCCGAGACCTGGACCCAAGGAAATCGCATGAGCTCCCTCACCATAGCCACAGTAGATTGCCAACCCCAAGGGTGCCAAAGTCAAGTAACCTTTAATTTCTCCTCCTTCAACAGTGTGTCCCATGAGTGGAGGCACCCATATATCTGTTTCACATGTGATCAGACATATGATGCTTGTCGATCTACTTGGGTTGAAACCAATGGGGGCTGTCCTTATAACTACTGCAACATGCACAAGGCCATACAGGACACCAAAGAAACCCTCTGGCAGCAGCCCACTTCCTCCGTGCAGCTGACTATGAACCTTAAGTCTTCCTTTTTCCTCACCATCCCTGACCCTTGGGACTCAAGGTGGGCAGCAGGGGTGGAGGCCCACCTCTACCGAGCAGGGTATGGCTCCTATCCCGTGGCCCGACTCAGGATCTTTAGGGCCTACGTCAGGGTCGTAAGCAGCCTTGTCAGCCTGGCCTCTGACATCAAATGACAGGAAAAAGCCATCTCAGCTATAGTCGACACAGGCAGCAAGCCCCAGGACAGTAGCAACCCTTTTTCCTGGCTAACCTTAGTCAGAGAAGGGGCTCAAGTATTACACATGGCTGGGGTAGGCAACATCTCTCGCTGTTTCCTGTGTGCAGTCTTAGGTAAACCCCCATTGGTTGCGGTACCCTTACCCAGCCCTTTTAACTCCTCTAACCTAACTGTCTCCTTTCCCCTTCCCGGCCGAACCCTGGGGGAAGTCCCCTTGTTCCAAGACCCACTTAGACAACAATTCCCCTTTTGATATGCCACCCCCAATGCTTCCTGGTGCAACCGGACAGGATCTGTGCTTCCAAATCTAACCGCCCCCCCAGGTGGGTATTTCTGGTGCAATTCCACCCTGTCAAAGACTCTCAAGGCTTCCAACACTACCCTATGCGTTTCCATCTCCCTAGTCCCCAGCCTCACCCTGTACAGTGAGGCTGAGCTATCCTCCTTTCTGCCCCTTGCCCCCCCCCCGCCAGGCAAGGGCAGTATTCCTTCCATTGATGATTGGGGTCTCTTTAGCCTCATCCCTCGTAGCCTCTAGCCTAGGAACCGGAGCCCTAACTCATTCTGCCCAGACCTCTCAAGACCTTTCAGCATGATTACAGGTAGCAATTGAAGGGTCTGTGGAGTCCTTGGCCTCCCTCCAATGACAGATCACCTCGGTTGCCCAGGTGGCAGCCCAAAACCATCGGGCACTCGACCTCCTTATGGCCGATAAGGGCAGCACCTGCATGTTCCTCAATGAAGAATGTTGCTACTATATCAATGAGTCAGGACTAGTAGAAACTAATCTCCTCACTCTAGAGATGATTTGGGAAGGGCTCCACCAGAAAAACCTCGGACCAGGGCCCTCACTTGGGTGGTGACAGTCGTCTATAGCCGGTTGGGTCCTACCCTTTCTAAGCCCCTTACTAATCATTGGCTTCTTGCTACTCATAGCTCCCTGCCTCATCCGCTTCGTACGGGACCGCATAAAGGAAGTCTCCTGGGTCACTGTCAATCAGATGCTACTCCACCTGTATACCCGAGTTCTGACCTCCGAAGAACCCCACAACTACCTACACCAGCAGGAAGCAGCCAGATGAACACGTCGCCCCTTTTACTTATTAGAAAGAGGTCGGAATGTTAGGCAGGAACCTAGACCCAACATGGCAGTATCACCCGATATGGCAAGTCCTTTGTTAGGACTTCCCACCCTTCACTTCCTGCTAAGACTTTCAGTGCGCGAAAAAAGCCTGTGCCCACCAAAAACCCCCCGCTCTGCGCAAACTCCTGGACACGTCATTCCTCAGAAATAGAAACCAACAGACACATGAAAAAATGCTCATCATCACTCACCATCAGAGAAATGCAAATCAAAACCACAATGTGATACCATCTCACACCAGTTAGAACGGCAATCATTAAAAAATCAGGAAACAAC
>NW_012118755.1:303417-355318 GCF_000951035.1 Colobus angolensis palliatus | reverse complement strand
AGTATAATAAAAATAAAAAAAAATTAAAAAAAAAAAAAAAAGAAATAGAAACCTAACTCAGGAAACCGAAACCTACAGACTCCGCCTACCTCGCCCTATAAAAGGCTCCTGATACCTGCCCTGCACGTGACTTCCTTGGCCCTCCTCCTAGAGGACCAGTGAACCTTGCCTGTGAGCCCAATAAAGGCTACCTCTGTTCTCATCCACCTCGTGTCTTCCTGCTCGGCTCCCCATTACATTACACTGGGATTACAGGTATGAGCCACTGTACCTGGCCGACTTTAATATTTTTTAATATATTGTAGAATGTATTAGAATTCTTAGAGTCTATTTGACACCCACCTTTTCTTCAGGGACGGAATTTTTAAGATTTGGACTCAATTTTCATTCAACTGGATAGAACCAGCTTGCTAGAGCCAGTCCATGAAGGAGACAGAGCCAGTGGTTAGGGCTTTGAGCAACAATTGCCCTTCCCCATTTCCTCTCTCCCTCTGTTCATGCCCCACCCCACATTGTCTTCTGAAGAGGGCTCTCTGGGCCATGGTCATGAGTGCCATCTTTCCCTGCCTGGGTCTCCTTCCTCCTCCTTATCAAGTCGCTGTCTTTTTTTTTTTTTTTTTGAGGCAAGTTTCTTGCTCTGTCACTCAGGCAGGAGTGCAGTGGCATAATCTTGGCTCACTGCAGCCTTTGCCTCTGGGCCTCAAGTGATCCACCCACCTCAGCCTCCTGAGTGGCTGGGACTGCAGGCATGCACCATCATGCCTAATTTTCTTTTTTTCTTTTGAGACAGGGTCTCTCTCTGTCAGCCAGACTGGAGTACAGTGGCGTGATCTCAGTTCACTGCAAGCTCCGCCTCCCAGGTTCAAGTGATTCTCCCAGCTCAGCCTCCCGAGTAGCTACAGGTATGTGCCATTATGCCTGGCTAATTTTCATATCATTTGGTAGAGACTGGGTTTTACCATGTTGGCCAGGCTGGTCTTCGACTCCTGACCTTAAGTGATCCTCCTGCCTTAACCTCCCAAAGTGCTGGGATTACAGGTGTGAGCCACTGTGCCTGGCCAATTTTTTAAAAAAAAATATTTAGTGGAAACTGAGTCTCACTATGTTGCCCAGGCTGGTCTTGAAGTCCTGAGCTCAAGTGATCCTCTTTCCTCAGCCTCCCAAAGTGCTGGGATTACAGGCATGAGCCACTGTACCTAGCCAAGTCTCTGTCTTTCATTCAGCAAACGGAATTCTCATTTGGACTCTCAGGAGGAGTCAGACTTTCTGTCTACTCTCCCAAATTTGTCCAACCTACGCTATTTGTTGTTGTTGTCCTGTTTTGTTTTTTTTTCCAGGATTTTAGCGGCCTGAAACCGGGTTTTTAGTTTCTGTATCTAGTGATCAGTGGAAAAGAGGGATGAGGAATGCGCTTTGCTGGCCCAACCAGAAACAGAAACTAAGAACTCATGACTATATTCTCTCCTTTGGACACCCATGCTAAAGCATCTTCAGCGTGCTGTGGCAGGGTGGCAGGGTGGCTGCAGCTGCCATAGCAAAGCACTGCAGCCTGGGCAGCAAAGGCAATGGAAATCTATGATCTTACTGTGTAGAGGCTGGAAGGCCAAGATCAAGGAGCAGGTTGATTTCTCCTGAGGCCTCTCCTTGGTTTGTAGATAGCCATCTTTTCCCCATGTCTGTCTCATGGTCACCCCCGTGTATGTGTCTGTGTTCTAATCTCTTCTTTTTATAAAGACACCAGTCATATTGGATTATGATTCTCTTTTAACTTAATTACATTTTCCAAGGTCTTGTCGTGAAACGTGAGATTCTGAGGTACTGGGCGTTAGGACTTCAACATGGGAATTTTGGAGGGGATACAGTTCAGCCCATCACAGAGGGAGGGGATCTGTACACAGAGGTTATCACACTGCTGCGTGTGGGAAACTTTGGCTTGATGAGTTGATCCTTGCCAAACCCCTCTTGCTTGCCTGGCTCTGACCAACAAAGCCTTAAAATCTAGACCACATACAGACTTCACTGAGCACCTGCATAACTAAGTGGCTAAATGACTACCGTCCACCCTTTCTCTAGCCTTAGGATCAGAATGGCCGGCAGGGGGCCATATACGCCTAACCCAGATGGAAGGAAATGGCCCGGGGTGACCAGCTGGCTCTCTTTATCAGGCTCAGGCTCCTCAAGTCCCCCTTGGAAGAACAGTCACAGATTCCATATGCAGATAAGCAGGAAACTGACATCTTTGTCTTCAGCAGTTGTTGAGCTGGTGCCTGCTAAGGAGATGCAGGAAGTTAATGAACTTTACTGAATGAGCAAAATTGTGTCACTGCTTGAGTAAGTTCATGTTTCTAAAGAAACAACTCATAGCACACATCAGATTCTTAACCTGTGCCCCCTTTCCCCAAATGAGTCACTTTCCAAAGGAGATTCTAATTCTGACCTATCCACAAACCTCACTTCCATGATTTTGAGAGTAAGAGGGTAGATTTGCTCTCAGAGCTCCATCTGGAGTCCTGTGCTCTATGCACCCTTGGATGTCATCAGGGCTATGACTGTGTGGTGGTTTCCAGAGAGAAGTCCAAGGGAATCTGTCTGCTTGCCTGGGGACTTCATTGTCACAGAGTAACGGACCCTTCTCTCCCAGCACAGAGGAGCACTGGACTAAGATGTAAGTCCCAGGGTTCTGAAGGAGCAAATCACTGAAAGATAACTTGTATTTGGCAAGTTCCAGTGCCACACTCACTCCAGAACTTCCCTGGGAACTTGGAAGTGCTAAGTGAGCCCAACTGGAAAGGACAGAATGATGGGGGAGTATATTAAAAAAGCTAGAGTTTAAAGCTTGACACTATTCCCTTAAGTTCTTCTGGTTGGTTTTTTGCTCTGCTTATCATCTCTGGAGCTTCCTCTTGGTGCAGCTCCCTCCCCTGCAGACTCAGTCCTGCAAATGCCAGCTCCATTTCCTTTATTTTTATTTTATATTTTGAGACAGAGTCTTGCTCTGTCACCCAGGTTGGAGTGCAGTGGTGCAATCTTGGCTCACTGCAACCTCTGCCTCCCAGGCTCAAGTAATTCTCCTGCTCAGCCTTCCCAGTAGCTGGGATTACAGCACATGCTGCTACTACCCAGCTAATTTTTGTATTTTCAGTAGAGATAGGGTTTGGCCAGGCTGGTCTTGAATGCCTGACCTCAAGTGAGCCACCCCCCTCGGCCTCCCAAAATGTTGGGATTACAGGTGTGAGCCATCACACCTGGCTCCGGCTTCATTTCCTTCAACCAGGCAGAGCGCTGGGCTCTGTCTGGGGCTCCCCTCCCCATGCCACTGCCTAGAATGTCTCAGGCTGCAAGCTGGAGCAATCAGGGGCTCACCTCACTTGATCCCTGTCCCTCAGGAATGCTGTCCTTCAACTGCCTGATGTCCATGGTCTGGTGCGCCACCATTTCCTATATTTTGTCTGCTGTTCAAGTTCTTTCAGAAGGGAGGATAAGTTTGATTCCTGTTACTGCATCTTGGCTAAAAGCGTAAGACCCATAGCCGTTTATATATTCCAGAAAATAAGAGAAGTAAAGGCATGATCATTGTATGTTACTGTATTGTACCACTGTCCACACTGAACCTGTTGCTCCCACCACCAACATGTTCAGGAGTTAGTGTTTGTGGCTGTTCCGAGGCTACCATAGTCCCCTAGTCTTTCCAGTCCCTCTTCTGAGGCTGCAATTCCTCTGGGGCTCTACCAATGTGTTTGTGGGAACAAGGCAGATTGCAGCAGCCAGCAAGCCCCTTTTGCTCAGGGGGAATAGGTATGAAGGAGATCCTGGTAAGAGGGTTTGCTTCTCCTGGAAGTAAAGGGCCTCTCCAGGGATGAGGCCTGCAGTTCTTTTATTTGAGGGAGTTGGGAGGCAATTTTTGCTACCCACCTTTCAGACTCTGGACCTGTCATTAACAACTTCGTTCTTAGCATCCCACCTTTCAAAGTCATCCCACAGCTGGATGAGGGGTTATAACCTCAAGCATATTCTAAGAATTTTATCACCAAGTCATCCCCTTTTCCTCCTATAAGGAACTCAAGATCTCCAACCAGCAGGGAGGGAGCTCAGGATACATATTCAGGTTGTTCCAGCTCAAAACACTGGTGTAGACATGGCTGGCACCAACATGGCTCTAGGACAAACTCCAGGTGACAGAAAAGATGATCAATGAATTAAGGATCCCAAATGGAGTCACAGATGGGAGTGGGGCCAGGGTTTGTGGGAATTGGATTGCAAGTCTCTGCATGGCTACTTGGATTAGCCTTCACATCTTGGGAGGTTGTCCCTGTGGAGTAATGAATGGGGCCTCATTAGGGAACTGGAGTATGAGTTCCAGTTTGTCAATGAGTGCTCTGTGATCTCACTTTGCTTTTTCTGGGCTCAGATTCCTCCTATGTACAACAATGAGGGTTAATATTTGTGATGATTCATTTTATGTGTTAACTTGGTCACAGGGTGTCCAGATAGTCTAGATGTGTCTGTAAGGGAGTTTCTGAATGAGATTAACATTTAAACCAGTAGACTGGCAGAATGGCTATTATTAAAAAGTCACGACTGGTCTGAAGGTACTGAGTTATCTCAATTGATTGTTCCCAGTCAGTTATAGACTGAACTCCCTGTTCTATTTTTATCCCCTTCTCACTACTGCACTTGACTAGTGTTAAAAAAAAAAAGAAAAGAAAAGTTAAAAACAACGGATGTTGGCATGGTTGCACAGAAAAGGGAACACTTATACACTGTTGGTGGGAGTATAAACCTCTACAGAACACAGTGTGGCTGTTTCTCAAAGAACTAAAAATAGAACCAGCAATCCCAGTACTGGGTATCTACCTAAAGGGAAAGAAGACATTACATAAAAAAGACGGCCGGGCACGGTGGCTCATGCCTGTAATCCCAGCACTTTGGGAGGCCAAGGTGGGCGAATCACAAGGTCAGGAGTTTGAGACTAGCCTGGCCAACATAGTGAAACCCTATCTGTACCAAAAAAAATACAAAAATTAGGCTGGGCACTGTCTCTCACGCCTGTAATCCCAGCACTTTGGGAGGCCAAGGCAGATGAAGGACGAGGTCAGAAGATTGAGACCATCTTGACTAACACGGTGAACACCCGTCTCCACTAAAAAACAAAAACAAAAAAAGCCAGATGTGGTAGCGGGCGCCTGTAGTCCCAGCTACTCAGGAGGCTGAGGCAGGAGAAGTGCTTTAACCTGGGAGGCAGAGGTTGCAGTGAGTTGAGATCGAGCCATTGCTCGATGACAGCCTGGGTGACAGAGCAAGACTCCGTCTCAAAAAAAAAAAAAAAAAAAATGTAGCTCATGCCTATTATCCCAGCACTTTGGGAGGCCGAGGCAGGCAGATCCCTTGAGCCCAGCCATTCAGCAGTTCACAACCAGCCTGGGTAACGTGGAAAAACCCTATCTCTACAAAAAATACAAAAATTAGCCAAGTGTGATGGCATGTGCCTGTAGTCCCAGCTACTTGATAGACTGAGGCAGAAGGATCCCTTGAACCCAGGAGTTTGAGGCTGCAGTGAGCCAGGAATGCACCACTGCACTCCAGCCAGGGTGACAGAGTGAGACCCCGTCTCAAAAAACAAAACAAAACAAAACAAAAAAAACCCAATGAAAAAACAAACAAAGCCCAGCATTTATATATTCCTAGCAGCACTATTCACGATATCAAAATCATGGAACCAAGCTAAGTGTCCATCAACAGTTGACTGGATAAATAAAATATGGTACATATACACCATGGAATACTACCCAGCCTTTAAAAAGAATTAAATCGTGTCCTTTGCATCAATATGGATGGAGCTGGAGGCCATTATTATAAGCAGAGTAACTCAGAAACAGAAAAACAAATTCTGCATGTTCACACTTATAAGTGGGAACTAAACAATAGGTACATATTGATACAAAGATGGAAATACTAGACAACTGTGGACTCCAAAAGCAGGGAGGGTGGAAAGGGGGTGAGGGCTCACTATTTGGATAATGTTCACTATTTAGGTAATGGATACACTAAAAGTCCAATCCCCACTAGTTCACAATATGCCCATGTAGCAAACATGCACATGTACCCCTGAATCTAAAATCAAAGTTAAAAACATAGAAAGTTTAATTATGCTAAAAATAACCCTGCCCCTCAAAGAAAGACAGCAAAAGTCCCCACTAAAACAAGAGAAAACAAAATTGGTAGGCTGAGTAGACTGTCTTCCTGATATGAGTGGGCCTCATCTGGTCAGTTGAAGGATTGAATAAAACAAGCCTTCTTACTGACACGTTAGCTTTTTCCTGCCTTTGGACTTGAACTGAAACATTTGCTCTTCCTGGGTCTCACACCTGCAGACCTTCAGCCTGGAACTACACAATTGGCTCTCTTGGGTCCCCAAACGTGGACTCATCATCCTTCAGACCTTGAGAGTTGTCAACCTCCATAATTGCATGATTGCATAAGCCAATTCCTTATGATAGATCTCTCTCATATATATATACATACATAAATATATACACACATATATATGCAAGTGTACAAACACACACACACACACAGTTTCTCTGGAGAACCCTGATATAATACTTAAAGCACATTTAATGAGGAATTACAATATTCCAGGTAGGCCTTGGGCTAGGAGCTCCTACATTTTATTTTCAGAACACTGGTTGGTAGAGTAGATTGACCCAGTTTGAATATGGCAAGAGTGAAAACCAGAGAGGGGAAGTTCCTGTGCCATAGAGAAAGAGCTGTGTTAGGTTGTCCCCTCTCCTTCTGTCCCAAATGTGAGTGTATGTATCAGGTTTGTGTTGTCTATTCTTTAAAATCATTAATTTATACCATCACAAGTAATAGTAAAATGCATTGCCTTTTCATGTAAGTATAAAAGCTCTGTTGACCAGCGTCCCCAGTGTAGCCTCTTCCACAAAGGTAATGACTGCTATCAGTTTCATGAGGCTCTTTTCAACCTTTCCCTTGTATTTTATCCATTATACATGAGCCTATAGAAAACATATATTCTCTCATATTTTATAAGAATTTAAATTGTCGTACTTTAAGGGAATTCTAAATCATGTTTATAAATAAAGTCTCATGTTATGCTCAAGAGTTGAAATAGTTCAATTCCCTCAAAATTTTTGAAAGAGTTGTAGAATTACAGAATTTCACAGTGTCAACAGTGCTTTCTGACCCATGTTTATGTGAAAGCTATGTGGTGGTGCCCTTAACTTCATTTATGTCAAGGGCCTACAAATAAAGCATAGGCTTGTCTTATGTGCTTTGGAATCTTTTTTGGGTGAGCTAATGAAGCATTTTTTTTTGTTTTTTTTTTTTTTTGAGACGGAGTCTCACTCTGCCCCCAGGCTGGAGTGCAGTGGCGCGATCTCGGCTCGCTGCAAGCTCCGCCTCCCGGGTTCACGCCATTCTCTTGCCTCAGCCTCCCGAGTAGCTGGGACTACAGGCGCCCGCCGCTACACCCGGCTAATTTTTTTTGTATTTTTAGTAGAGATAGGGTTTCACTGTGTTAGCCAGGATGGTCTCGATCTCCTGACCTCGTGATCCGCCCACCTCGGCCTCCCAAAGTGCTGGGATTACAGGTGTGAGCCACCGCGCCCGGCTCAGCGTTGTGTTTTTAACATTTAATATCATTCTATTTTTTTTTTGAGATGGAGTTTTGCCCTTGTTGCCTAGGCTGGAGTACAATGGTGCGATCTCGGCTCATCGCAACCTCTGTCTCCCAGGTTCAAGTGACTCTCCTACCTCAGCCTCCCAAGTAACTATTAGCCACACCTGGCTAATTTTGTATTTTTAGTAGGGATGGGGTTTCTCCATGTTGTTCAGGCTGGTCTCGAACTCCTGATCTAAGGTGATCCACTCGCCTCAGCCTCCCAAAGTGCTGGGATTACAGGTGTGAGCCAACATGCCCAGCCTATTTTTTTTTTTTTTTTTTTTTGAAGCAGAGTTTCGTTGCGTTGCCCAGGTTAGAGTGCAGTGGTGTGATTTCTGCTCACTGCACCCTCTCCTCCCAGGTTCAAGCAATTCTCCCACCTCAGCTGCCTGAGTAGCTGGGATTCGAGGCACCTGCCACCACGCCTGGTTAATTTTTGTGTTTTTAGTAGAGATGGGGTTTCACCAGGCTTGTCTTGAACACCTGACCCCAAGTGATCTTCCCACCTCAACCTCCCACAGTGTTGAGAGTACAGGTGTGAGCCACCACACCTGGCCTAATTTTTAAATTTCATAATGATAACTGTAGGAAGGATAACAGATTAAGGACTTTCCTCCTTGCTGTTCGCAGTATGCTCTTGTTAATCTCATCCCAGGAACAGCCCTTTATCCATTAGTTCTAGTCCCCAGCTTCTTCTTTTAATAAAGTATTTGGGCCAGGCGCAGGGGCTCATGCCTGTAATCCCAGCACTTTGGGAGGCCAAGGTGGGTGGATCATAAGATCAGGAGATTGAGGCCATCCTGGCTAATATGGTGAAACCCCTTCTCTACTAAAAATACAAAAATTTTCTGGGTGCGGCAGTGCGTGTCTGTAATCCCTGCTACTCGGGAGGCTGAGGCAGGAGAATCACTTGAACCCGGGAGGTGGTGTTGCGGGACAATAAGAGATAGCAGAGACTAAAAAAATTCAGGAAAGCCTTTATTAAGGTGATCATCTGGCTCAGTACGACTACTGTTAAGGAAAGTCTGAGCCCCAGACAAAGAAAGCAGCCACCTTTTAAGCAATCAGTGGCCGGGAGCTACGTGATGTAGGAAGTTTACTTACAGAAGTGAGAACAAAGGCAGTTGATCAGTCTTTTACATTTGTCTATACTACATTTTCCACATTCTTGGGAAACTACGTTTCTGTAACATGTGCTAATCAACCTTGTAACTTTGCAGCTGCGCTATGGAGGTGAAGCAGGAACTCACAGGAGGAATGTGAAACTGGTGAGTACAGATAAGGCTCGCCTAGCACAGAAGGAAAAACAGGCATTAGTATTCTTCTCTAACTTAGACTACGGTGGTGCGGGGGCTACACTACACTTACCTTTTGAAGTACAAAGTAAAAGTTTCTTGGTGGTCTTTGATTATACTTGTAAAATTCATGAATTCCTTCTTCATACCCCACCTTTGGTGCTCACCATAAATACAGATTATTAAAGAGCACCACAATCGTTTATCTCTTCCTGTGTAGGCTCATATTCTTCCAGGGGGACTGTTGATATTTTTGTAATGCCATTATTTTGGTGGTAGTTGTTCGATCCACTATTGCTTCAGTAGTAGACTGGATGCTTCTGATAAGGAGAGGTAAAAGACAAGGCGGCATTAGACATCCACCTACTATAGCTTTAAAACTAATTATGAAGGTTTTAAAGCCCCCAAACCATGAGAACCATCTTCTAAAAAGTGAGTTTGAGCTCTACCCGGACCAAGTCTGGACTGGGACATGGGCTAACTATCACATTCTAGCAGTAATTTCCATACAGCTCTTCCATTATCATCGATTTGTAAGCAACAGTTGGTCAAATTAAACCTGCCACAAACTCTTCCTTCTGAGGCTAGGAGATAGTCTAATGCTAGCCTATTTTAGCATATAGCAGTCATTTGAGGGGCCTGTATGGCTAACAGATCCAAGGCTCAGGCTGTTTCATTGACTATGATTTCTAGTACTGCTTGCAATCTTATAAATCAGTTTAACATGTAAATAGGGGTGGGGTAGCCCCATGATCCATCTTGGGCCCATGTAGCTGGCCCACAGTATTTGATAATTCTTTCAGGAGGCCATTCTTTATCTTTCCAGCTACCTATCTCAATGTACTTCTTTATGTTTGTGTTTATCTTTTCTACATATCTGAGTAAAGACATTTCTTCTGGTCTTTTTTCTTTCTTCATTATAGACAGAGTAACTAAAATCTTCCCCTTGTTTCAGTGGGAGCAAGAAGAAGGATGGCCTTATTGTCCCTAAAACACAGGCTCCGGTACACTTCTTGGGCAATAGTTAACAGGCTTTTGTCCCGCAGATCCAATATAGTCCTGCTGGTGCTTTTCAAACATTTGGAGCATCTAGTTGATACCATGACTGATTTAACACTGGAAACTGAGAGAGGGGGTTAAAATATGATACAGAGGAATTGTCTATAAAGCTTCTCCACTGTGTCTTGTTCTTAGACTCTTCAAAATATTACTGACCTAAACAAGTCATATCTCCTACTTGAGTTTGAAAGTCTTTCCCCCATTGTGCTATGTAGTATCTTCCAATGATAGGGGTTTTTAATAGCCAGACACCTGGTTTGAATTGAACCTTGTAACAAATTCCGGTATGGTAAAGTCATCTTTCCTTCTTGGCTGGTTAGCAGAGGTACTCTCCCTGCATAAAGGCATTGGCTGAACTCATGTGTGGTCCATTGAATGTTACACTCAGGACATTCTTCTTCTGGTTTTCCTGTAATGATCTTAGCAGCCTTGGTGCTGACTCTTTCTTGTCCAAAGTTCTTGCAGACTACACCTAGATTGTTTAGGTTGCTGAGGTGTGCAGCCTGACAGGCATCAAAATATATAGAAACAGATCATTTATGTGAATAAGGGAATACCTGTGTTTTGCTTATGAGTTTCCCAGTTCTAACGTCTTTAGGATTGGCATATGATGGTAATAAAGGTTTCCCTATTTGAATTTCAAACTAGAAGTCATAGGGTAGGAGACCTGGGTGATAACATACTTGAGGTTGCCTATTTCCTGGGTTACAGACAGAGTAACTGGTTTGATTATAAACACATGTCCCCAGGGGGGTTCCTGTACACTTATAATAAGTTTGATATAACAGGGTTTTAGTTATACCTTTACCAGACCAACTTGCTATCATACAATGATGACAATTATTTTGGTTTCCTCCCATGCCTGTTAACATTATTGTCATTAGTGCAATTAAGTTTATACTATGCACGGGCATCCTCCTGGGCAACAAGTTTGATAGCAATTGCAAAGATACAATGACAACAAGACAATCAGTATAAGCAATGGTATAACTACAGTTGCAAATTCAGTCTACATTTACTTATCTAGTGCTGGCTTCCTCAGGCGTTGGCCGTGCATAAACTAGTCAGCTTCCAGTTGTGTGACTAGAGCAGGGCTTGACTTTTCCTTAAGCTTCAGCCATGCATTGACAGACCAGCCTCTGGTGTGGTCGGAGCAGGGTGGTCATCTTTTCCTGCTGTGCCTTGGTTTCTCGGCAAAATCAGTTGAGTTCGATGATCTGGATCTTGCTGACTTGTCCACTGGTCTTGAATTGAGGCTGCAGGTTTCAGTCAGCTGTGATGGCTCCAAGGTGTAATACCTGCAACTTTAACAGCAGTAGGGGTAGACTTGATCACCATATGGGGGCCATCCCATAAGTGCCCGAGGGTGGTAGGATTCCAGCGTTCAACCCATTCAGGGTCCCCAGGTTGAAAGGGATGTATTGCATCTGTAAGGCTGACAGGGTATTCTTTCTCTTACCCACCCTTGTACTTCTTGCATTCACCTAATGCCTGCATTTGTCTTCTTAGGGTCAGTTCTCCAATTTCCCTTAAATCTCCTTTTATTTGAGATGTAAGTGGGGGTGGTGGACCATACACTATCTCATAGGGTGAATACCCAGTTAATTTAGTAGGGGTACACCTGACTCAGAGAAGGATCATGAACAATACCTGGTCCCCGCTTAAATGAGTCTCTCGGCTAAACTTCTTCAACAGTTGTTTCAGTTTCCAGTTCATCCTTTCAAATTTTGCAGAGCTTTGTAGGTGATAGGCTGTATGCAGTTTCCATTTAATTTTTAACATCTAAGTTAGTTGCTGTATTACTTCTGCTACAAAAGCTGGTCCATTGTCCCAGACTAAGGTTAGAGGAAGTCCAAATCTAGGAATAATGTCTTTTAATAATATCCTGGTTACTTCTCACGCCTTTTCTGTCCTGGTGGGGAATGCCTCAACCCACCCTGAAAAGGTGCAGACAAACACTAACATGTACCGATAGCCTCCAGCCTGAGGCAGTTCAGTAAAGTCTACAAGTAGGTTTTCACATGGCATCGCTCCTGTTTCCTGAATTCCTGGAAGCCAAATAGGTCCTTGCCATGGGTTATTCTGGGTGCAAGTAACATGCTGCTCGCAGACGGCTCGAGTGATGGCAGTTAAGCGTGGCACATAGAAATACTGCCCTATGAGAATCTCTAAAGCTGTCTTCCCCATGTGTGTTCCTTGGTGAAACTGCTTTATAAATCAGGGGGCAATGGATTCTGGAATGGCAAGCCTCCCGTCTGAAAACTTCCACCAGCCTCCTTTCTGATAACTCCCATTTTCCTGCGCAAACCGCGCCTTCTTGTTGGATGAGTAGTTAGGAGTGTCTGCAAGGGAAGGCTCTAATAAGGGCATGGCATAATTCTCTTCTTTCTTTGTGTTTTCTATTATTGTAGCCTTTTTTGCTTCCTTGTCTGCTTTTCTGTTTCCTGTAGCCTTATCTCTTCCTCCTGTTTGATGTCCTTTACAGTGGATGACTACTACCTCCGTTGGAGCCCACAAGGCCTCTAGGAGCTGCTCTATTTCCTTTGTGTTCTTTATTTCTTTTCCTGTGCTGAGGTTCCTACCAGTAGGGGGCAGGCTTCTGTCACTGAGCTTAATGTGATGACAGCATATCCGGCCTTTCTGATACCCTCAGATATGAAGCTGCTTCCATCAGTAAAATAGTCAACATCTGGGTTTTTTAAGGGTTGATCCTTTAAGTGTTTTCAGCTTGAAAAAACTTTATCCACTGTTTCTACACAGCAGTGGTACCCTGGGGCACATAACAGGGTCTTTCCATGTTCTGCACATTCTATTGGTAACAGTGTGGCCAGATTTAGGGTATTCACAGTCTCTAAGGTGATGTATGGATTCTTGCATGGGAGTCCTTGGTATCTTAGCATGCTAGGGCTAGAAAGCCAACGAAGTCCTCTCTGTTCCGTCAAGGTGACAACTGTGTGGGGCACCTGAATTATCAGCTTCTGCCCAAATGTGAGCTTGTTAGCATCTTTGGCTAACAAGGCAGTGGCAGCCAGCACCTTGAAACAGGGTGGCCATCCCATAGCCACCAAGTCTAGTTGCTTGGACAAATATGCTACAGGCTGCTACTACGACCCTAGCATTGGCACTTAGACTCCTGTAGCCATTCCTTTTCTTTCATGAACATACAGGTAAAAGAGCTTTGTCATGTCTGGCAGTCCTAGTGCTGAGGCCTGGATTAAAGCTTTCTTGATTTCCTTGAAAGCCATGTCCTGTTCTTTTCCCCAAAGGAGGGGCTCCTTTTCCCCTCCGTTGGTTGCCTCATATAAAGGCTTTGCTAGGAGCGAGTAGTCAGGAATTCATATGTGGCAAAAACCAGCTGCCCCTAGGAATTCCTGCACTTGCTGCCTTGTGTCTGGCCAAGGAATGCTACAGACAGTCTCTTTTCACTCCTGCCCAACCTCATGCTGCCCTTGGGAGATGTAAAAGCCAGGATACCAAACTCCTTGGCCACAGATCTGTGCCTTTTCTTTAGACACTTTATAGCTAGCTTCCCACAGCACTCGAAGGAGACTCTCTGTTTCTTGGATATATTCTTTTCTTGTGAGTGTGGCTAACAGTAGATCATGTATATATTGCAGTAAGACACAGAG
This sequence comes from Colobus angolensis palliatus, assembly GCF_000951035.1. Lineage (NCBI taxonomy): Eukaryota > Metazoa > Chordata > Mammalia > Primates > Cercopithecidae > Colobus > Colobus angolensis. Next base: position 341,651 of record NW_012118755.1, on the reverse strand, counting down.
GTCGCTTAGTGGTGTGAAAGCCTCTAAGTCTGAGGCTAGTGCTTCTCCAAAGATGGTTGGGGAGTTTTTAAATCCTTGGGGAAGTCTAGTCCAGGTATACTGAGATGGGCCCTACTCAAAGGCAAAAATGTCTCGACTGACAGGGGTTAATCGGATGTAGAAGAATGCATCTTTAATGTCCAAGCATATGAACCAAGCAGCAATAGCAGGTATTTGTCCAAGCATAGTGTGCGAGTTAGGCACAATAGCATGCAGTGTAGCAGCTACCTTGTTGACTGCCCTTAAATCTTGTACAGGCTGGTAGTCACTGGAAGGTTTTAACACCGGCAATAGAGAAGTATTCCATGAGAAGACATATCTCTCTATTATTCCAAACTCAAGGAGCCATTTTAAGTGTTTTGCAATCCCTTGGTTAGCCTCTATGAGAATGGCATACTGATGGATCAACACTGGGTAGGTTCCTTGTACTATGACAGGTGCTTTATTTACTGCTAACCCTGGGGGATTGTGCTCCGCCCAGACTCCTGGTAACTTAAGGAGTAAGTCTGTGAACAGTTTTTCTTTCTCAGCTGTGCTGTACTCCTTTCCACACTCCTGGAAACTACTTTCACAAAGTGTTCACTCCTCTGCCTTGGGTACCGCAAGAGTTAGTATTATAGCCTTCTTTTGCCTTAGACTCAAGGTCATATCTCCACTCAGTGTGAAGGAAATTTGAGCCTGCAGCTTCTGCAACAAGTCTCTCCCCCACAAGGGCACTGGGCGGTTTGGCAAGTATAAGAACTTGTGTTGGACTTCTCAGTTTCCAATCATACATCTCTTTTATTTGAAAAAGGGTTTTTTTTTTGTTTTCTGTGATACCTGTGGCCCTGATAATATTAGCATAGAGTTTTGATAACAGCCCAATTGTTTGAGTTACAACCGAGTGTTCAGCACCTGTATCTACCATAAAGTCTATTTTTTGGCCCCCTACTATCATTGAGACTGTGGGCTCCTCGGGGCCTAATGAGATGAAGCCCGGCCTGTCTCAGTCTTCAAGGTAGTCACTGACTCCTTCCAGCCCAATTAGATCCACATCAGATCCCACTATGCCTTGCCCAGCAGTGGAAGGAGGCCTTGTTCAGCCATTCTGTCCCTGGTTGTCGCCTTTATCCTTTTCTTTCTCTGGACATTCATCTTTCCAGTGCCCTCTTTTCTTGCATCTCACACACTGATTTCTCTGTAGTCTAAACCAACCTTCCTGACCTGTCCTGGTCTCCTGACTTGGCCTAGCTTGTCCTTTACTGTGACTGCATCCATGACCACGTCCACATCCTCTTGTAAATCCAGCCTCTCTTTCAACCAGGGCTGCGGCCAAGAACTCTGCCTTTTCCTTCACTCTACACTTGGCCTCCCACTTTACTTCTTCATCTCGATTTACAAACACTTTGGTTGCCACCTGGATAAGCTGGGAAATGTTCATACCTTCAAATCCCTCCAGCTTCTGCAACTTTCACTTAACGTCATTTTGTGCCTCACGAATGCCAAATTAACCATGCACTGATTCCGTGCCACTTCTGGGTCAAAAGTTGTGTAGAGTCGGTAAGCCTCACAAAGTTTCTCATAGAACTCACTGGGGCTTTCATATGGTTTCTGATGGACTTCTGAAACCTTTCCAGTGTTTGTTTCCTTTTTCCCTTCAGCATTTATTCCTTGTATCAGAGCCTCTTGGTATCTCAGCAAGTTCAGAAGCCCTTGGACCTGATTTGGGTCCCAGCCTGGGTCAGTTTCTATTGGCAAAGCCTACTGAACATACTGTCTGACATCTCCTGTGCCTACTGGAGCATTGCTTTCTAGCCACTGATGAGCCACTTGTATTACTCTGTGGCATTCTTCTGTATTGAACAGTGACAGAAGGAGCTGCTTGCAGTCAGCCCAGGTTGGGTTGTGAGAAGATGGACTGCATCAGGTTGATAAGAGCCCGGGGTTTTTCCGTATAGGAGGGAGTATGCTGTTTCCAGTTGAAAATGTCTGTAGTAGAAAAGAGCTGATAAACATAAAGCTGTTCTCCTCCTTGAACCTCATTTTGTGCATCTAAATAGATCTGTACCCTAGTTTCTCTGAGGGGTATCTGTATGGCTCAGGCATGTCCTGACTGGAGATGGCCAACCTCATCCTGGAGTTCCTCCTTCGATTTATCAGGCAGTGGCCCTGGCTCTTCCCTATGTGGTGAAATTTGGGGGGTACTATCCTCTGAGTCTGACCCTCTAGAGGCAGCTGCTGTAGTGACTTCCTGCCTAAGCTTTGCCAGAAGCTGGTAAATTGGAACATAAGGGGGTGGATCCTCTAGCTCTTCTGGCAGGGCCTGTAGGTTCTTCCTGTTTTCCTTGCTGCTTTTTCTCCTGGGCCTACACTTTGTGGTCTTTTCTGTGCTTCTTTGTTTTGTACAAGCCACTAGAGTCTTAAAATAATTTTCAAAACAGGTCTGTAGCCATTTTGGATGGGTTTGAATCACATTCAGCTAGGAGTCTATGTATGGGAACTGATCAGGGTGCCCAGACTGTTCTCCGACCCCAGTGACCACCCAAGACACTTGGCTAATTATTTTCCTATCTGTGGTTCCCTCGGGTGGCACCCTACATTAAAGGAGGGGCAGTCAATTTCACAAAGTGTTCTCAGACTTTGCAGTGTTAACTTCATTCCATAATCACCATCAAAGCCTTTCTTAAAATTCTTCAACATACATTCTAATGGAGTTGGCTTCAAGACTTTTCCTCCTCTTTCCTCTCTCATGGCGCACTTTCACTCTCACTTTCGCTCTCAGATTCACCAGACGGGGTCCTATTACGGGAGGTTTGGATGCTGCTTGACCAGGTCACAGCCAACTACTGCTGTGAAGCTATGAAGTGAATCTTGTCGGTTTTATGCAGTGACCTAGGTCTGGCTTGTCCCACACTCACCTTGGAGGACACAGTCTGCACTAAGATATCTGTACCTCCCCACTTCACTCCCTGTGTTGGCCTCTCCTGAGACTGTCTCTTTCACATACTTTCACACACCTCCCCTGTCCCAGGACTCCTCATCAGATGAAATGAGCCTCTTTTGTGTCCTGGGTAAGCCTAGTTAGGCTTCCACATTCACACACATGCACATACCACTCCTACCCCAAGACTCCTCATCAGATGAAAATAGCCTTTCTCATGTCCCAGGTAGGTTCACACACACCCACGCACTCCCAGTTTCTGTCTCTAGATCCAGTGAACTACTTTCACTTGTTAGTGGGTACACAAGGTTCATCCAAACTGGCAGGCCACTCCTGCCCCGCCAGGCACTCTGGGTTGGATAAGTAGTCGTGATCAAGCTCCCCTTCCGTCCTTATGGGATGGGCTTTTCCAGGGCCCAACCTTCTGAGGTTCAGCAGTCTGCTTGCACGCTGCTCCTGTGACTGTCCTGCAACTCCCGAGTCGGTTCCGTTTGCGCTGTCAGGGGAAGCTCCAATACATGGGAGAGCCGTTCTCCTTCTAGGCTAAGTCTTACCTAGTGGCACCAAGGGTCCCAAATCTCCTGTGTCCTGTGTCTCTAGCCCACAGGCAAAGGAGACAGAAACCTGCCATCTCCAATCCCAGAGAGGCCCCCAGATATGTTATGGGACAATCAGAGATGGGAGAGACCAAATAGAATTCAGGAAAGCCTTTATTAAGGTGATCACCTGGCTCAGTAGGACTAGCGTCCAGAAAAATCTGAGCCCAGACAAAGAATGCAGCCACCTTTTAAGCAGTCAGTGGCCGGGAGCTATGAGATGTGGGAAGTGTACTTACAGAAGTGAGAACAAAGGCAGTTGACCAGTCTTTTACATTTATCTATACTACATTTTCCACATTCTTGGGAAACTATGTTTCTGTAACATGTGCTTACCAACCTTGTAACTTTGCAGCTGCGCTAGGGAGGTGACGCAGGAACTCGCTGAGCCTCAAGGAATGTAAAACTGGTAAGTACAGATAAGGCTTGCTGAGCACAGAAGGAAAAACAGGCAGTTAGTATTCTTCTCTAACTTAGACTACGGGGGTGGGTGCTACACTACACTTAACTTTTGAAGGAAAAAGTAAAAATTTCTTGGTGGTCTTTGATTATACTTGTAAAATTCATGAATTCCTTCTTCAGTGGAGGTTGCAGGGAGTCAAGATCATGCCACTGTGCTTCAGCCTAGTGACAGAGTTAGACTCCGTCTCAAAAAAAAAGTATTTGTAAAATTGGGATACAATTTACATACAAAATTTACTCTCTTAAAAGTGTGTAATTCAATAATAATTATAGTCACAAAGTTGCACAACCATCACCACTATCTAATTCCAGGACATTTTGATCAGCTTCTTTTAGCTCTCCCAGAACTTTCCACATTGATCCCACTCTGGCTACCAGCACCAGCTGAACAGTAAGGACTCTCAGAGGTGAACACAATGTGCCTCAACATGCCTTTCTAAAAGTCCAGGTAGGAACTGGACAGCACCCTTCTGAAGGTCTGAATTCCAGTTCTGCAAAGCTCTTCTCTGAATACCTGAGGTACCAGTGTGATCCTGGCACTGCCCCTGCCTCCACTATCTGTCTAATTCTAGCTCTCTAGGACCACTCTTGTGAGTTTCTGGGTTCTGAGGACCTTAATCTTTTCCATTGTTTCCCAGCCCTAGACAGGTAGCTGCTACCCAATATTGTTATCCTGTATTAGCTCAGTGTTCATTTTTACCATTAAAACACCTGCTTTAAATAATCTTCATCAAATTCTCTCAGTTGTAATACTTGAATGATCTCTCTTTTACCATTTGAACCCTGATTGATGTAAACATACTTGCACATATATCAACAATAATTTACTTTATTATTATAAAGTCATATCAGTGGAATTACAATATTAAAAGTCCTTTAAAGTTTAATTAAAATGAGGTTCTTGCCAAGAACATACATTGTGTAAAAGGCCCCCTGTTCAATAAATTGTGCTGGGAAAACTGGATATCCATTTGCAGAAAAACAAAACTTGATCCCTACCTGTCACCATATACAAAAATCAACTCAAAATGGATTAAAGACTTAAACATAAGACCAAAACTGTAAACATACTAGAAGAAAACCTAGAGAAAACTCTTCAGGGCATTGGTCTAGGCAAAAATTTTATGACTAAGACTCAAAAAGCACAGACAGGCTGGGTGTGGTGGCTCATGCCTGTAATCCCAGCACTTTGGGAGGCCAAGACAGGTGGATCACGAGGTCAACAGATTGAGACCATCCTGGTTAACATGGTGAAACCCTGTCTCTACTAAAAATACAAAAAAATTAGCCAGGCGTAGTTCCAGCTACTCGGGAGGGTGATGCAGGAGAATGGCGTGAACCCAGGAGGCGGAGCTTGCAGTGAGCCGAGATTGGGCCTTTGCACTCCAGCCTGGGCGACTGAGCGAGGCTCCATTCTGACCCCACCCCCCTCCAAAAAAAGCACAGACAGGGCCAGGCATGGTGACTCACTCCCAGCCCTTTGGGAGACTGAGGTGGGCGGATCACGAGGTCAGGAGATTCAGGCCAACATGGTGAAACCCTGTCTCTACTAAAAATACACACACACACACACACACACACACACAAATTAGCTGTGTGTGGTGGTGCATACCTGTAATCCCAGCTACTAGGGAGGCTGAGGCAGGAGAATTGATTGAACCTTGGAGGTGGAGATTGCAGTGATCCGAGTTCGTGCCAATCCACTCCGACCTGGCAACAGAGCAAGATTCCATCTAAAAAAAAAAGCACAGACAGGCCAGGCACAGTGGCACACACTTGTAATCCTAGCACTTTGGGAGGATGAGGTGGGCAGATTCCTGAGTATAGCAGTTCGAGACAAGCCTGGGCAACATGGTGAAACCCCATCACTACTAAAGATATAAAATTTAGCCAGGCATGGTGGTGGGCGTCTGTAATCCCAGCTGCTCGGGAGGCTGAGGCAGAAGGATCACTTGAGCCCAGGAGGTAGAGGTTGCAGTGAGCTATAATCACACCACTGCACTTCAGCCTGTGGAGCAGGGTGAGACCCTATCTCAAAATAAATAAATGAATAAATAAATAAATAAATAAATAAAAGCACAGACAACAACAACAAAAAGAAATGGGACTGTATTAAACTAAAAAGCTGCACAGCAAAGGAAACAATTATGAGAGTGAAGAGACAACCTGTAGAACGGTAGAGAATACTTGCAAACTATTTATCCAAAAGGGACTAATATCCAGAATATACAAATAACTCAAACAATTCGACAGCAAAAACAAAAATGAAAACAAATAATCTGATTAAAATGTGAGCAAAGGATCTGAATAGATATTTCTTAGAAGAATACATACAAATGGCTAACAAATGTATGAACAATGTCCAGCATCACTAATCATCAGGGAAACACCAATCAAAATCACAATGAGGCATTATCTTACCCTAGTTAGAAGGTCTATTATAAAAAATACAAAAAATAAGTGCTGGTAAGGATGCATAGAAAAGAGAACTCTTAGACATTGTTGGTGGGAATGAAAATTAGTACAACTATTATAGAAAACAATGTGGCGGTTTCTCAAAAAATAAAATAGAACTACCATACAATCCAGCAATCACACTGCTGAACACATATCCAAAGGAAGGGAAATCCATATTTCAAAGGGATATCTGCACTCCTGCATTTATAGCAGCACTATTCACTATAGCCAAGATATAATATCAACCTAAACGTCTACCAACAGATGAACGGAAAAAGAAAATCTGGTATGTAAACACAGTGGAATATTATTCTGCTATAAAGATGAAATCCTGTCATTTGCAACAACATGGATGGGCCTGGATGTCATTAAGTGAAATAAGTCAGACACAGAAAGATAATTACTGCACATTTTCATTTATACTTTGGAGCTAAAAAAATTGGGGCTCACAGAAGTAGTGAGTAGAATTATGGGCATTACAGGGTAAGGGGGTAGTGAGGAGGGGAGGATAGGGAAAAAGGTACAAAAGCAGAAGAAGAAAGGAGAGGCAAAAAATCAGAGTTAATCAAATTCACAATAAAAATGAATAGCTGTGGCCAGGTGTGGTGACTCATGCCTGTAATCCCAGCACTTTGGCAAGCCGAGGCTGGTGGGTCATCTGAGGTGGGGAGTTCAAGACCAGCCTGAACAACATGGATAAACCCCATCTCTAGTAAAAATACAAAAAATTAGCCGGGCATGGTGGCGCATGCCTGTAACCCCAGCTACTCAGGAGGTGGAGGCAGGAAACTCACTTGAACCCGGGAGGCAGAGGTTGCAGTGAGCCAAGATCATGACACTGCACTCCAGCCCAGGCAACAAGAGTGAAACTCTGTCTCAAAAAAAAAGAAAAAAAAAAAAAAGAAAAGAAAAGAAAAAAAAAGAATAGCTGTGATGGTAAACTTGACTTGGTCATAGGGTGTCCAGATCAAACATTACTTATGGGTGCATCTATGAGGGTGTTTACAGATTAGATTAGCATTTGAATCAGTGGACTCAGTAAAGCAGATTGCTGTCCTCATGTGTATGGACATCACTCAATCCACTGAGGGCCTGGATAGAACACAAGGCAGAGGAAGGAGGAATTAACCCATATTTTCTGCCTCATTATTGAGTTGAGACATTTCATTTCATCCTCTCCTGTCCTTGGACTAGAATTTACACCATTGGCTTCCCTGGTTCTCAGGCCTTTGGACTCATACCAGAATTACACCACCAGCATTCCTGGATGTCCAGCTTGCAAATGACAGATTGTGAGACTTCTTAGCCTCCATAATCATGTTAACCAATTTCTCATCATCAATGTGTCTTTCCCCCTTACTCCCTGACACTGGTTCTGTTTCTCTGGAGAATCCTAATACACTGGGAATAAACATTTCCCCAAGCCCATACTATAGATGTATATTAGTGTTTTTTTCAATCTTTTCAAATCTTAAACTTAAAAATATTTTATTTATTTATGATTTCCCCCAATTGGAAACAACTTGCATATCCCTGGACTGGGGAATGGATAAGGAAACTGGTAAATCCATACCAAGAAATAGGAGTCAGCAATGTCAGAGGTGATATACTCCTCTTCAAAAAGTTTTAGTTCCCTGTTCTTTGTTGCTTAAGACCAACTTCCTTGTACTTCCTTGTCTCCTAGCTACTTGTTCTGTAAACAACCTTCCTGCCTTTGCCGTGCCCAAACAAGTCCAGATATGCCTTCCTGCCTAGTAATGGACAGTCCTCCTTCCTTCCTGCCTAATAGACCCTATTCAATTTTAAACCTTAGCCAATCGAGTTAGCTTAGATTGTGAGGTCCAACCCCAGCCAATGAAGAAGGGACACAGAAGTGCTAGGAACTGTATCAGGGATAACATCCCCTGCCCTAGCCCTCTCGGTGTACTCTTGTGATTGTGACTGGTGCAAGCTGCACCATTCTGCAGAAGTAAATTTGCCTTGCTGAGGAATTTTCTGCCTATGCATTGGTTTTCTCTGTGGTACCAGGCACTTGTTTCTAACAGCAGGAAAAACAAACAGAGGTATTGGTACACAAAACAACACAGAAGGATTTCAATTGCATTGTATTAAGAGATACCAGATTCAAAGACTACATAGTGTATGATTCCATTTATATAATATTCTAAAAAAGGCAAACATATAGGCCCAAAGAATAGTGGTTGCAAGAGGCTAAGAGTGGTGAGGGAATCTGACTTAAAAAGGTAGAATGGAGGAATTTTATTGACAGATGAAACAATTTTGTATCTTGCGTGTGGTGGTGGTTACACAAATCTAAGCATTTTCAAAGCTCATAAAATTATGCACCAAATAAAGAACTTTTCAGTATATAAAGCATAAATTTAAAAATGTAAATTTCAATAAATGTTTCACATACTTTTACTCAAATATTTGCACTTTTTTTTTTTTGAGATGCAGTCTCACTCTGTCACCATGCTGGAGTGCAGTAGTGCAATTTTGGCTCACTGCAACCTCCACCTCCAGGTTCAAGCAATTCTCCTGCCTCAGCCTCCCCAGTAGCTGGGACTACAGGTGCATACCACCACGCCTCACCTAATTTTTGTATTTTTAGTACAGAAGGGGTTTCACCATGTTGCACAGGATAGTCTCGACCTCTTGACCTCATAATCTGCCCGCCTCAGCCTCCCAACGTGCTGGGATTACAAATGTGAGCCACCACGTCCAGCCACATTTGCGTTTCTTTCAATTCTTGTAATAGACTTAAAAAGTTTTGCTGGAATGGAGTTGCTTATTTTTCTGTGTTATAAAAGGTAACTGATATTAAATTTATAGTTTCTGTCTTTGGCATCACATCCCTTTTTGTTTTTTTTGGGACAAGGTCTCACTTTGACACCCAGGCTGTAGCACAGTGGTGCCATGATGGCTTACTGCAGCCCAGGGCTCAAGTGATCATCCAACCTCAGCTTCTTGAATAGCTGGGATCACAGGCGCCTGCCTACATGCCCGGCTGTTATTTTTAATTTTTTGTAGAGATAGGGGTCCCACTATAGTGCCCAGGCTGGTCTTGAACTCCAAGGATCAAGTGGTCCTCTTGCCTCTGCTTCCCAAATTGCTGGGATTACAGGTGTGGGCCACTGTGCCTGGCCCACTTGTCATTTTTCAAAAATTTATACTCATTTAGTGGTTTAAATGTTTAAGTATTGTATACATGTGAGAGTTTATTATGTGTGATCTATGTATACCTCTATATTCCAAATTGCTCGGAATAACATGCTCTTTGGAATACTCCATTCTTTCTCTCACTGTTTTGAGATGCTGTATTTACTACACATTAAAGCATACTCTTAATCATGGTGTCTTATTTCCACGGAGCAGGTGCCAAACTACGTTGAATAGAGCAATATTATATAGACAGATAGATATAGATATTTCTTAGGCATTTTTTCCTGCTTTTTAAAACGTATACTGGGTGTTATTTAGGTTTTTACTTATTCCAGATAAAGTTGAGAATGCTTTTGTAAAGTACACAATACACTAAAGATCAAAGAGAAAAAATACACTCAAAAATTTGTTGATATTCTTTTAGGGATTTTGTCTTCCTAAGAAAGGTACAGATGGACTAAATGTATTTCCATTTAGTCAAGCAATTTTAATGTCACAGAGGAAATAATATGTGACATCTATTTTCTTCTTTCGGATTATTGTAGCTCAGTCAGAAAATCGTTACTGCTTTAACGATTTTGATGAAGTAGCTTTCCTGTGGCACCTCCCCTTTTTCCCGCTCCCAAAGAATCGCAGATAGTGTCCAAGTCTTTTTGTATCGATGAGATCTACTTCCTAACATTTAAAGTGCAACTGACACGCAGCTGAACTTTTCTTGACGCCTCTGTCTAAACTGCACACACGCTGCACACAGACCTCCCCTGCAGTGCACTCCTTTGGGGCGCCCTGGGAGCCAGGGCTGCAGGAAGCTCCTGCACCAACACCAACCGCATCTGCCCACTGCCTAGCGGGGCACCTATCAGCCAATCCCGAAGGGCTGCTCGCGGGGCCTCACGGGAAAGATAGTTTTCAGGTTGGGCGCCAACACCGTCAGGCTTTGCGCGCGAGCTGCGCGCATGCCTTGTCCACGGTCTACCTGTGCGTTTCCGCCTTTCTTTTTGTTTTTCTCAGGTTTTGCGTGGGAGGCGGTCGCGCGATTTCAAGGGTCTACCAGCTCTTCTACGGCGAATGCAACCCAATGAGAGAGTGAGATAAGCCTGGGCGGGTTGGGCAGGGAGGGCGAGGGGGCCCCGCGGGACTCCGGGGGCGGGCGGCAGGGGCCGGTGCCAGGTGGCGGGGAGGAGCCCCAGGGACCTCACAGGGGAAGCCGGGGACGGCAGGGCTGCACCATGTCTGTTAGGACGCTAGGCCTGTTCCTTAAAGGCGCAGTCTCTGTCCAGAGCGGGCTACACCGCGTGTGTCGCCCCCGTTTCTAGGGGCCGCAGAGGAGGGCATGTGCGCTTGCCTGGTCAGTGCGCTGAGCGTTGCGGGAGGAGCAGTTCTTTGGTCAAGCGGGAGCGGGTGTGCTAGGGTGCGCCCGTACCTGAGCGGGGAAGGGCGAGTGCAGTGGCCCGCCCCACCGACCGACTCCGTTCCACGTTCTGCATTCATCCTCTTTAGATTCCGAACTGCCCTCCAGTCAGGTCTATCACTGCATCTTGGTATTTGCTGTTCCTCTGTCCTGACTTGGTCTTGCACTTAGGAAAGATCTTCAAGAATTACCTAATTTTGGTTTGGCGCGGTGGCTCTCGCCTGTAATCCCGGCACTTTGGGAGGCCGAGGCGGGTGGATGACCTGAGGTCAGAAATTCGAGACCATCCTGACCAACATGGTGAAAGCCTGTCTCTACGAAAAATACAAAAAGTAGTCGTGCGTGGTAGCGCATACCTGTAATCCCAGCTAGTGAGGCGGAGAATTGCTTGAACCCGGGAGGCGGAGGTTGCAGGTAGCCAAGAACGCACCATTGCACTCCAGACTGGGCACCAAGAGCGAAACGCTGTCTTGGAAAAAAAAACAAACAAAACCTAATTTTGCCTCATTTGTTAGAAGAAAAATATTTTTTTTTGTTTTTTTTGTTTGTCAAGATTATTGACTTGTTCAGGATCACAGTTAGTAGGGAAGACTAAGTCACATCTGACCCCTAAGCCAGTAGTCTACTTTTCCATACACGTCAAAGCAAGTTTAAAATATCCCTTTGAGAAATAGCAACAAAGTTAGATGAAGAAATTAAATTTTTTTCTTTGAAGCACTGCTGCTTATGGCTTTCTGTGGAGTCACTCACCAGAGGTTAACATTACTGGGAAAATCAATAGCTTAGTCCTATTTTTTACATGGTTTTAGTGTTAATGTTCCTTCATTAAATATATTGTTAACTTGTTTGGCCAATATTATCATTATACATTTTTTTGTGAACACCGAGGGAGATTGAAATCCTTAGGAAGCAAATATTTACTTTCACCCAGTGAAAAATATTGTGCCCAAGAGCTGCATAATTATGTTGGAGTTATGTTAGGGTGGTCTTTCACCATTTCTACCGCCTATTCCAGAGTGTCAGAGGACATTGATATTCTTCCAGAGGGAGCATTTTACCTAGTGGGTGTGTATGGCTTCTTAGGGCAGAATAATCAGGGGGTTGCCAGGCGGGCCAAATCTTTCATGATCCCATTCCTCTTTTTCTGACTTAGCTGTATCTTCAGAGTTGTCTCCGTCTTTCCAAGAACGGAACAAAATGAACAAGGTAAGTTGTTTATTTAATTCCCTACTTTATTTTACAGTGGACTTTGTGAAATTTGTAAGAGTCAATATGGTGATTTTTTTTGTTTTTTTTTTGTTTTCTTGTGTGTGTGAGATGGAGTCTCGCTCTGTTACCCAGGGTGGAGTACAGTGTCTCCATCTTGATTCACTGCAACCTCTGCCTCCTGCGTTCAAGCAATTCTCCTGCGTCAGCCTCCCGAATAGTTGGAGCTGCCGGCTCACGCCGCCACGCGTGGCTAATTTTTTGCACTTTAATAGAGACGGGGTTTCACCATGTTGCCCAGGCTGGTCGCGAACTCCTGAGCTCAGTCAGTCTGCCCGCCTTGGCCTCCCAAAGTGCTGGGATTACAAGCGTGAGCCACTGTGCCTGGCCAAGAGTCAATATGTTAAGATGAGAAATAAGTAATAGATAAAAATTAAACTTCCCAGAAAATATAAAGTAACAGATCAATAGCAGGGCCCAGTTCGAGTCAATAAGTTGAGCCTCATATGTTTCTTATGTTTTCAACAACCATGGCAGAAAGGAAGACACTGGATACAGACAGACTGACTCCTCTAAAGACACAAAGACTTCCTGGCAGATACCTTTTTTGGTTATAACATAGGAACCTATAGTGAATAACCTTCCAGTGATAACCCTGAAATGAGTGCAGCCTATTGAGTCAAACTGCTTTCTTAATTTTTATTTTACACAGGTTCCAATTTTCTTTTGGATGTAGTTCAATTTTTTTGATCAATAAATTAAAATGTATTTTAATTTTTATTTATTTATTTATTTATTTTATCGAGACAGAGTCTCACTCGATTGCCAGGCTGGAGTACAGTGGTGCAATCTTGACTCACTGGAACTTCTGCCTCCAGGTTCAAGCGATTCTCTTGCCTCAGCTTCCCGAGTAGCTGGGATTACAGGCACGCGCCACCATGCCCAGCTAATTTTTGTATTTTTAGTAGAGACAGGGTTTCACCGTGTTGGCCAGGCTGGTCTCAGTCTGCTGACCTCGTGATCCACCCACCTCGGCCTCCCAAAGTGCTAGGATTACGTATTTTAATTTTTAATGAATCTTATTTCTACATGTGTAGCAGATAGATAGAAAACCCCTTAAATTTTAAATATAGAACTTAATAAATTATTACAAATCCATGGTGCAAATAATGAATACATAGGTCAAAACAAACATTGCCAGCACTCCTGAAGCTGCCATCTTGTCCCCCTCACAATCCCGACACCTCCCTGCTCATTCACTCATTTCCATTTAATCTGTGCTTTCAGTAGGAGAGTTGAGTAGTTGTGACAGGAACCTTTTGGCCTGCAAAGCCCCAAATTTAATGATGTCTGAATTTTTTTTTTTTTTTTTTTTTTTTTGGAGAGAATCTCACTCTGTCACCCAGGCTAGAGTGCAGTGATGCGATCTTGGCTCACTGTAGCCTCTGCCTTCAGGGCCCAAGGGATTCTCCTGGCTAAGTCTCCCAAGTAGCTGAAATTACAGGCACGTGCCATCACACCTGGCTAATTTTGTATGTTAGTAGAAACGGGGTTTCACTTCGCCAGGCTGGTCTTGAACTCCTGTCCTCGTGATCCACCTGCCTTGGCCTCCCAAAGTGCTGGGATTACAGGTGTGAGCCACGGTGACTGGCCAAATATTTAATGTCTGAGTTTTTACAGAAGAAGTTTACCAATCTCTAGATTAGTTTATTAAGTTTATTTGTTGGTGTTGTGTACTATTTCAGATGACTTTTCCTGCTTTGAGGTCATGAAGATAATCTCTTTTGTTATCTTTTAAAGTATTTATTGTTTTGGCATTCACATTTACGTCTCTTTCATTGGAATGAGTGTCTACTTTTGTATGAGATAGATGTCAGATTCCTTTTTTCATACGGTTAATGTAGAATTATTTTTGAAAACACCATCCTTTCCCCACTGTTTTACATTGTGATATTTGTCATCAATTATGTGTTCATATATGTCTGTGTGTTTTTTGGACTATGTTCTGTTGGTTGGTTGTGCCAGTACCACATTTGGTGAAATATCTTAGTGTCTACTAGCGGGTTTAACACATTTTTTTCTTCAGCAATATCCTGGCTCTTCCTAGTTCCTTGCATTTCCATACAAATGTTGTTAGTATTCATAAAATAACTTGCTGAGACTTTCTTTGGGGTTGAATTGAACCTATATATAAATTTGGGAAGAATTACTCACCTTTTTTTTGAGACAGTGTCGCCCAGGCTGGAGTGCAGTGGTGTGATCTCAACTCACTGCAACCTCCACCTCCTGGGTTCAAGTGATTCTCCTGCCTTAGCCTCCCGAGGAACTGAGATTACAGGCACCCACCACCACGCCTGGCTAGTGTTTTTGTATTTTTAGTAGCGACGGGGTTTCACCATGTTGGCCAGGCTGGTTTTGAACTCCTGACCTCAAGTGAGCCGCCTGCCTTGACGTACTAGAATTACAGATGCGAGCCACCGTGCCTGGCCTCCAGTTCCATTCTTGATTATTTTCTTTCTTCAGTTTTCTGAAAACCGTCTGATTTTCTCTTGATGTTTTTGAACACCACTATATTATAAATGTCTCTGTAGTCCTTGTTTCATTCTTGATTTTCATATTATGCTTCATTTTTTTTTTTTTGAGTTGGAGTTTTGCTCTTGTTACCTGGGCTAGAGTGCAATGGCGCCGACCTTAGCTCACTGCAACATCTGCCTCCTAGGTTAAAGGGTTTCTCCTATCTCAGCCTTCTAAGTAGCTGGGATTACAGGTGCTGGCCACCACACCTGGCTAATGTTTTGTATTTTTAGTAGAGATGGGGACTCCTGACCTCAGGTGATCCACCTGCCTCAGCCTCCCAAAGTGCGGAGATTATAGGCGTGAGCCACGGCACTAAGCCTGTGCTTCAAATTTAATATATTTAGGACATTTCTTGCTAGAGTACTGTGTCCCACTTATTTTGCCCTAACTTTTCCTGGTTTACATGGTGGCCCTAGTATCTGGGCAGCTGTTCATGGGGATAGGCAGAGGAAACATTTTTTTTCTTAATGAATTGGTGACCACATTTTGTTGCTCTGTCTCCTATTATCTGTGCCCTATTTGCATCCTGGTTTCTTCTACAGTAGTTTATGTAAATGTTGTTTTATCCTTTGCCGTTCTCAATAGAATTGGTTCTGTAAACAAAACCTGGTCAATTTCAGTATATGCTCACTTCTCATCTTTGGCTCTCCCTTTTTCACAGCAGTGATCCCTAAAAGATGCACCCTAGAGGATATCCAGAACAATCCTATTGGATGTCTTCTCCTATGTACTCCACAGATGTTTCAAGTATAATACTTCCAAAATCTTTCCAATTTCTCTACATCCTTATTATTGTCTCTGAATTAAAGGATTAGAACCCAGAATGTGTATTGTGATGAAGAAAACGTCAGGCTCTTTTTCTACATTTTTAAATCCAAATGAGAATTAAATTGGAATTCATAATAAATGTACTGACAATTTATTTCTGTGATTTGTAAATATAAATCTGTAGTTCTCAGTAATATTCTTGAAAATGGTAAATGATCAAATACTTTGGAGACCATTGGTCTAAAATTACTTTATAACCCATTTCCTTGACTTTTTTTCTCAAGATAGCACCAGGCCATCTCCTGTGCTGTCTGCCCTTTTGTTGATGTCTGCATTGTGTTGGAGGCCCTCACCTTTGTTTGTATCATGGCCCCATGCTTATGAAGAACGTAACAGAATGTTCTTCATAATTTAACCAAGAGCTGTACTTCCTCAGTTAAGCTCAAAACAGAGCTAACTTTGCTCCTAATATTAGTCTATTGTATTTGTACTTTCACCTTAGTACTTGTAACATGTTACCACATATATTTTCTTATCACTCTGTGTGTTCGTTGAACACAGGAAGATTTTTATTAATCTTAGTATTTCCAGCAGTGATGATAGTTCCAGGTACATTGTAGGAACTTGATGATTTCTTTTGCATGAATTAATATCTTAATGCATTAATGGCAGAATATTTCTGTAACGATTTCTTTTTTTCCCTAAAAGTACAAAGCAAAACAAATATTCTGTGAATAATAATCATGGTAAGGATTAGCCCATACTTCTTTTTTCATGCCACCTAATTCTGAACATTTCAGGTAGAACAGAAGTTCCAGGGGTCAGTATCATTTAAAGATGTGACTGTGGGCTTCACCCAGGAGGAGTGGCAGCACCTGGACCCTAGTCAGAGGGCTCTGTATAGAGATGTGATGCTGGAGAACTACAGCAACCTTGTCTCAGTGGGTAAGGTCTGTTCACTGTATCATTCTAAATAGCATTTGTTTATTCTTTTGATTATGAAGCATATGGGCAGTCTGTATAGTTTAATGATATTTAAAGTTAGGCTTCAGGAGTCAAAGTTGATTGATCACCTTTGAGCACCAGAAGATACTTGTGTTCACCTCTCCAGTGAAAATGTTCCCCTGGCAACTTGAAGCAGCCCCAGAAGCTTCTTCTTGCTTCAAAGGCCTGAGGTCTAGACTGCTTGGTCCAAATCCTAAATTATTTCCTGTTAACAGGGTATTGTGTTCACAAACCAGAGGTGATCTTCAGGCTGGAACAAGGAGAAGAGCCATGGAGACTGGAGGAAGAATTCCCAAGCCAGAAGTTTCCAGGTGAGTTAATATGTACTGCACAGATTCACATCAGGGGATTTGTTGTTTCCAAGTAGTTTCCAATTCAGGGATTGGCAACTTTGGGACATTTTTCAAGAACATCTCCATAGGGGTCCTAACCTGTGGAAGTGATGGAGAATACCTAAATCAAACCTCCAGACACTACTCACAAAATTCCTCCTTTTTGAATCATTTTTTTGAATGTTTACTATTCTTACACCTGTCAATAGTTGAGTCTTTGCCCACCTCAACTTTACTGTTGTTTTTCTTGGTTATCATTTTTCTTAAAGCACTTTCAGTGTCCCACCTTACCTCCATTGTTTTGTGTTTATTCTGTTGTCAGAATTTTTTATACACTCATTTTTAAATTCAACAAATAATTTTTGAGTACTTGCTGTGTGCTGAGAATATAATGATGAAAAACATTAGGCCGGGCGTGGTAGTTCACACCTGTAATCCCAGCGCAGGTCAAGGCAGGCAGATCACTTGAGGTCAGGAGTTCGAGAACAGCCTGGCCAACACGGAGAAACCCTGTCTCTACTAAAAATACACAATTAGCTGGACGTGATGGCAGGTGTCTGTAATCCCAGCTACTTGGGAGGCTGAGGCAGGAGAATCACTTGAACCCAGGAGGCAGAGGTTGCAGTGAGCTGAGATTGCGCCACTGCACTCCAGCCTGGGAGACAGAGCGAGACTGTCTCTCAAAAATACGTACATAAATATAAAAAAAAAATAAAATGTTATGTCTCTAAGTATATTATGTATACTTATATGTATATGTATATTAAATGTTCTGTGGTTTTGAAGACACTGATAGAAATTAAAGGAAGTTAGATTGGCTGAATGTGGTACTTTAAGAAACAGTCAGGGGAAGCCTTAATGAGGTCAACATTAGAGCAGAAACTTGAATGAAATGGCTATGTGAGACATGAGGATTCTGCCCCTTTTCAGCAGGGGTAGTTGCAGCTTCTAGCCTTGGACAGGAATGTGCTTGGTGGTTTTCAGGAATAACCAAAAAGTCACAGTGGCTGAAGGGAGGGGTTGATTGGAGGCAGCTGGAGTCCAAAGGTGAGCCTATCATAAGCCTTACTCAGTTAATTTTATTTTTAATTTAGTGGTGGATTTTCAGCAGATGAGCAACATCTGATTTATATTTCTATAAGATCTTTCTCACCTCCTTAGAGGAAATATTGGGCATGGCATAGGGCATAGAGAGCGCATTAAAGGCCTGTGGTAATTTTTCTTATGAATGATTGTGGTAGCTTAGACAAAGCCAGAAGGCAGGAGGGAATGGGATGAGGTTTGATTCTCAGTATTTGGAAAGTGGGGCAATAACAAAAGAACTAACATTTGTAACATCAGAAGGAAGGGAAAGAGGTGTTTAAAGTATTTGAAGAAGTAATGGCTGGACCTTCTCAAATTTAGCAAAAGATATAAAACTACACATTCCTGAGTCTGAAGTAACATCAAATAAGTTAAGTCCATGGCAAACTCACACTGTAATTAAATTTTTGAAAACTAAAGACAAAAATTTTCAAAGTAACCAGAGAGAAACAACACATTCTCTACAGGGAATGATGGTGGGTTTCTCTTCTGAAACTGTGGTGGCTGGAAGGGAGTAGTATATTTTCTCAAGTACTGAGAGGAAAGCACTATCAAATAAAAAATCTGTATCTTTTGAAACTATATTCATGAATAAAGGGGAACTAGAGGCATCATTAGCGAAGCTAAGAGAAAATGTTGCTAGCAAACCTACCTTTAAAAATTGACTAGCAGTTCTCTAAATAGAACAGAAATAGTACAAGAAGGCTTGGAATGCAGGAAAGAAAGAAGATTGGAGGTTGGCAAAAATAGGGATAAATATATTTTTCTTATGAGTTTCTAGAATCATTTTTGATGGTTGCAGCAAAATGCTCTGTATGTAGGGGAAACACTTAAGACAATTACATTTTACAAGTGGGGAGGGTAAAGGGGCCTAAGTAGAATGAAACTTGATACATTTAACTTGAAGTGGTAAAATGCCTGATAGAGTGTGATAAGTTACATATGTACATTTTTATACCTAGAACAACTACTGAGAAAACTATAAAATGTGGTACACTTAGAAATACTGTAAATAAACCAACATGGAATCTAAAGGAATATTTAGGTAACTAATAGGAAAATAAGGAAAAAGGAACAGATGAATGGAAAACAGAAAACAAATAGCAGCCTAGCAGAGCAATATTTACCTTAAATGTAAATGAGCAAAGTACACTAATTAAAATATAAATTGGCAGAGTGGAAAAAACATAAAACATGATTCTAAAATTTTTAATTTTTGTGAGTACATAGTAGGTGTATATATTTTTGGAGTACAGGAGATGTTTTGATACAAGCATTCAATGTCTGGTAATCACGTTAGGGTAAATTGGGTGTCTATTCCCACGAGTATTTATCTTCTGTGTTATAAACAATCCAGTTATACTCTTTTAGTCATTTTAAAATGTACAATTAAATTTGACTATAGTCACCCTGTTGTGCTAGCAAATATTAGGTCTTATTCATTCTTTCTAACTTTTTTTGTATCCTTTAACCATCCTCACCTTACCCCCACCCTACCCCACTACCTTTCCCAGCCTCTGGTAACCATCCTTTTACTTTCTACCTCACTTCCACGAGTTCAGTTGTGTTGATTTTTAGCTTTTACAAATAAATGAGGTCATACAAAATTAACATTCTGTGCCTCCATTTCCATCTACTTTGTTGCATATGACAGGATCTCTCATTCTTTTTTTATGGCTGAATGGTACTCCATTGTGTATATGTACCACATTTTCCTTATCTGTTTATCTGTGAATGGACACTTAGCTGCTGTGGACACTTAGCAGATCTTAGCTGTTGTGAACAGTGCTGCGGTAAACATAGGAGCGGAGATATCTCATTGATGTACTGATTTCTTTTCTTTTGGGTATATACCTAGGAGTGGGATTGCTGGATCATATGATAGCTCTATTTTTAGTTTTTTCAGGAACTTCCAAACTGTTCTGTTTCAGCCATATGAAGTGAAAACTATACTCTGTAAGTGCTCACGTGACTCTTCTGTGAAACTGCTTCTTTTGTGTAGATAGTTGTCAATTTTAGTCTTCCTGCAGGGGAGTGGGTATGATTGGTGGCGTTCTCTATTCCACCATCTTGTTCCACCCATCCTAAAAATGTTTTCTTAGGAAACTCATAACATAGTGAACAACATAGGTTGATAAAGTATATAAAAAGATAAACTGTACAAACATTAATCAAAACAAAGAGTGACACTATTAATATCAAATACAGTAGACTCCAGAACAAAGAAAATTATTAGACAGAAAGAACATTATGTAATGATAAAAGGATCAATCCAACAAAAATGCAACGATCCTAAATGTGTCTCTAGCAAACCTCAAAGTACACAAAACAAAACTGAGCTGAAAAGAGAAAAGCACATTTTAAATTGTAGTTGGAAAATTCATTCTTAGCAATCGGTAGAATTACTAGCCATGATTACTGGCAGATATAGAAGAACAGGACAGCAACATCAGCCAACAGGACTGAAGCAACATTGTAGAATAGTGCTCAGCAAGGCCGGGTGTGGTGGCTCACACCTGTAATCCCAGCACTTTGGGAAGCCGAGGTGGGTGGATTGCTTGAGGTCAGGAGTTCAAGAGTAGTCTGGATAACATGGTGAAACCCTGTCTCTACTAAAAATACAAAAATTAGCCAAGCATAGTGGCGCATGCCTGTAGTCCCAGCTACTTAGGAAGCCAAGGCAGGAGAATTGCTTGAACCGGGAGGCGAAGGTTGCAGTGAGCCAAGATTGTGTTACAAAGCTTAGGTTACAGGATGAGAATATGTCTCAAAAAAAAAAAGAATAGTGCCCAACAACAGCAAAATACAATTTTTTTCTCAAGTGTCCATGAAATATTCAGAAAGATAGACCATATCCTGGGCCATAGATAAGCCTTGGCAGATTTAAAAGAATTGAAATCATTCTGAGTATGTATGTTTTCTGGCCATAATGAAACCAAACTACAAATCAGTAATAGAATGACAATAGGAAAATATTTAATCATTTAGAAATTAAACATCAGAGTTTAAATAAATAAAGCCTGGAGTGAAGAAGAGGCCTCAAATTCAATAGTAGAAGCGCATAGACTTAATGAAAATGAGACCATACCATATCAATATTTGTGGGAGGTAGCTAAAGCAGTGCTGGTAGAGAAATGTATAGCACTAAATGCTAACATTAAAGAGAATAGGTCGCAAACCCATAATTGACTTTCTATGTTAAGGAACTAGCAAAGAGCAAAATAAAACCTCTGTTCAGTAGAAGGAAGAAAATAATACTGGAAGCAGAAATCAGTAAAATTGAAAATATGAAAAAGTAGAGAAAACTAATGAAACTTAGGGTTTTTTTGGAAAAAATCAATAAAATTGATAAACGTCTAGCAATATTGATTAAAAATATAAAATGAGATGACAAATCATCAATATCTGGAATGAAACAGGGAATATCAATCCGCCATCCATTTAACAGTATAATAAATGAATCTTGTCAACAACTTTATGCTCATAAATATGACAACATAGGCCAGGTGTGGTGGCTCATGCCTGTTACCCAGCACTTGGGGAGGCCAAGGTGGGTGGATCACCTGAGGTCAGGAGTTTGCGACCACCCTGGCCAACGTGGTGAAACTCTGTCTCTACTAAAAATACAAAAATTAGCCTGGTGTGGTGGTGCATGCATGTAGTCCCAGCTACTCAGGAGGCTGAGGTAGGAGAATGGCTTGAACCCAGGGAGTGGGAGGTTGCAGTGAGCTGAGATTGTGCCATTGCACTCTAGCCTGGGCAGCAGAGCAAAACTCTGCCCCTGTGCCCCCCCAAAAAAATGACAACATAGAAGAAATGTACCAGTTCTTCAGAAACTACAAACTATTACAACTCAATCAGGGTGATACAGATAATTTGAATGACCCATAGGTTTTCATAAAAGTTGACATAATTTGAATCAAAGAATTTAAATTTTAAATAAAAATCTCCAAAAAACCAATTTCCGAATACAAGAGAGTTGTAGTCCTCACTAGAGAATTCTACCCAACATTTACACAAGAATTAATGGTGATTTTACACAATATTCTCAGAAAATAGAAGCGGGAATATTTATTTATTTACCTACTTATTGAGATGGAGTCTTGCTCAGTCACCCAGGCTAGAGTACAGTGGTGTAATCTCGGCTCACTGCAACCTCTGGCTCCCGGGTTCAAGTGATTCTCCTGCCTTAGCCTCCTGAGTAGCTGGGACTACAGGCGCATGCCACCATGCTTGGCTAATTTTTGTATTTTTACTAGAGACGGGGTTTCACTGTATTGGCCAGGCTCAAACTCCTGACCTCGTGATCCACTCACCTCGGCCTCCCAAAGTGCTGGGATTACAGGTGTGAGCCACCGCACCCAGCCAAGAGAGAACACTTCTTAACACATTTAAAAAATTATTTTGATGCCAAAACCATACAGGCAGTACAAAAATTATAAAACTACAGACCTATGCCTCCCATAAATTTTGTAGCAAAAATCTTTAACAAAATACTAGCAAATAGAAAAGAGTCATGTAAAAAGTATACACCATAACCAAGTGAGATTTACTTGAGTTATGTAAGCAAGGCTGGTTTAACATTCAGAAATCAATCAGTGTGATTAACCCACCATAGGCTAAAGAAGAAAAATTATGTAACATCAGTTAATACAGAGAAAGCATTTGACAAAATGCAATATCCATCCATGATAAAAACTCTCCATACTAGACATTGAGAGGATCTTCCTCAATTTGATGAATGAACATGCACAAAATATCTATAGCAAATATATTTGCTGGTAAGATGAATGCTTTCCCTGTAAAACTGGGAACAAGGCAAGGATGTTTGCTCTTGCCACTCTTACTCATTATAGTACTGTAACTTCTATTAAGCACAATGAAGCAAGAAAATGAAATAGAAGTCATACACATAGAGAAGAAATAAAACTTTATATTTACATACGACATGATTGTATATGTAGAATATTATAAGGAATCTTAGAAAATAAAAACTTCAGGCCAGGTACAGTGGGTCATGCCAGTAATCCCAGCACTTTGGGAGGCTGAGGTGGGTGGATCATCTGAGGTCAGGAGTCGAAGAGCAGCCTGACCAATATGAAGAAACCTTGTCTCTGTTAAAAATACAAAATTAGCTGGGTGTGGTGGTGCATACCTGTAATCCCAGCTACTCAAGAGGCAGGAGAATCGCTTGAACCTGGGAGGCGGAGGTTGCGGTGAGCTGAGATCATGCCATTGCACGCCAGCCTGGGCAACAGGAGCAAAACTCTGTCTCAAAAACAACAACAACAACAAAAAATGAAAACCTCCCAGAATGAATGAATGATTTCCAAAAAGTTTCAGGGTCCAAGATGAACACATATAATCAATTTCTCTCCACTAACAACGAACATATGGAAATCTAAATTAAAAACATAATACCACTTATTCCATAGGAAATTATATACTTTGGTATAAATTGAACAAAATATGTGTAGGACTTTTGTGTCGAAAATTACAAAATGCTGATGAAAGAAATGAAAGAAATGGAGACACATGGTCTCTTGATAGGTTGGAAAACTCAACTTAGTAAGTATGCCATTTCTTTCCAAATTTATCTGTAGGTTTAATGGCATTCCTGTCAAGATTCCAGTAAGGTTTTTCTCAGCTTTAAATAAACTTATTCCAAAATTTTTATAAACAGTCAAAGTCATAAACAGTTGAAACAATTTTGAGAAAATTTTTCTCAAAAGTTTTGAGAAAAAGAATAGTAGGAATTACTGTATCCGGTGTTAAGGCTTATTACATTAGTCTCCCCTTTTCTGTGGTTTTCCTTTCTGCAGTTTCAGTTACCTGAGGCCAACTGTGGTTCAAAAATATTAAATAGGAAACTTCAGAAATAAATAATTCCTAAGTTTAAATTGCATACTACTGTGAGTAGCATGATGAAATTTTGCACTGTCCCAGGACATGAGTCAACCCTGTGTCCAGCATACTCAGGCTGTATATGCTACCCATGAGTTAATTACTTAGTAACTGTCTTGATTATTTACTGTCACGATATGTGTTCAGGTAACCCTTATTTTACTTAATAATGGCCCTAAAGAGCAAGACTAGTGATGCTAGCATATTGTTACAACTTTTCTCTTTTATGATGTTGTTAATTTCTCCCTGTCCCTAATTTATAAATTAAACTTTATCATAGGTTGGTATATTTAGGAAAAAAAACATAGTATTTGTAGGGCTCAATACTATCTGAGGTTTCAGGCTTCCACTGGGTGTCTTGGAATGTATCCCCCTTGGATAAGGAGTGACTACTGTATGTATATATTAATGGCTATAATAATTAAGGGGACAGGATGTTGGTAGAATATACACATTAGTAGAACATACACATAGAACAATGGAAAAGAATAGAAAACCTCAATATTGATTATGCTGTTATAGACTACATGTTCACATCTCCCCAAAATTCGTATGTTGGAGCCCTCACCCCCAGTGTGGTGGTGTTTGGAGATATGGAGCCCTTGGGAGGTAATTAGGGTTACAGTAGGTCATGAGGGTGGGGCCCTCAAGATGAGGTTAGTGCCTTATAGGAAGAGTAAGTGAGCTTGGTCGCTCTCCATGTGCATAGAGGAAAGGCGATGTGAACATACTGTGGCCGTCTGTAAGCTGGGAAGAGGCCCTCACCAGGCCCTGGCCATACTGGCATCCTGATCTCAGACTTCCAGCATTCAGAACCGTGAGGAAATAAACTTCTGTTGTTTAAGCCACACAGTCTGTGGTATTTTGTTATGGCAGCCGAAGCTAAGACATTTGACAAACTGTTGACACAAATGCAAAAGAAATTCAGTCAGTTATTCAGCAAATGATGCTGGAGCAACCTTGTTTTGTGTGTGGCAAAATATATGTAACATGAAATTTTTCATTTTAACAGGTTTTAAGTGGCATTGCGCTCACAATGTTGTATAGCCATTACCACAATTTCTAAAACATTTTCATTATTTCAAACAGAAACTCTATTGCCATTAAGCAGTAACTACTCATTCCCCCTCCCACCAGTCTATGGTAACCTCTTATCTAGTTTGTCTCTGTGAGTTTTGACTGTTGTGAATATTTCATGTCAGTAGTGTGACAACATTTGGCCTTTCATGTCTGCCTTATTTCACTTAGCATGATGCTTTCAGCTTTCATCTGTATTGTCTGTATTGTAACAAGTATCAAGACTTTCTTTACTGGCTGTTTAATCCATTCATCTGTTGATGTACACTTGGGTCGTATACCTTTTGGCTGTTGTGAATAATGCTTCCGTGAACACTGGCATATCATCTGCTCAAGTTCCTGCTTTCAGTTCTTTTGGATATAAACCTAGGAGTAGAATTGTTTTATCGAAGTGTATTTCTTTTAGCATTTTGGGGTACCACTGAATTATTTTTAATGTGTGTGTATGTATATAGATAGATAGATAGATAGATAGGTATTTGTTTTTGAGACAGAGTCTTACCCTGTTGCCCAGGCTGGAGTGCAGTGGCGCGATCTCGGCTCACCACAACCTCCGCCTCCTGGGTTCAAGTGATTCTCCTGCCTCAGCTTCCCGAGTAGCTGGTACTACAGGCTCATGCCACCGTGTCCGGCTAATTTTTGTGGTTTTAGTAGAGATGGGGTTTCACCATGTTGGCCAGGCATGTCTTGAACACCTGACCTCAGGTGATCCACCCGCCTTGACCTCCCAAAGTGCTGGGATTACAGGCCTGAACCACTGCACCCAGCCTTACTTACTTTTTCTTTTGTTGTTCATGCATTTGATGTCATAGGTGAGAATCTATCAACAAAACCAAAGTTTTCCTTTAAACATTTTATTGTTTTAGCTCTTATATTCAGTTCATTTTTGTATATAGTCAAAGTAGGGATCTAACTTTATTTTCTAAGTTTATTTTCATGTGGAAATCCAGTTGACCCAGCATCATTTTTTGGTCATTTGTCATCATTCCAAGCAGAAACTCTATCGCCATTAAGCAGTAACTACTCATTCCCTCTTCCCACCAGTCTGTGGCAACCTCTAATCTGTTTTGTCTCTGTGCGTATGACTGTTGTGAATATTTCATGTCGGTAACGTGACAACATTTGGCCTGCATCAACTGAAAGAAAAGGCTTTTCTTTCTCCCAGTGAATAGAATTGACACCCTTGTCAAAAATCAGTTGGCCACAGGTAGTGTATTTTTGGGCTGTCACTTGTATTCCGTTTGTCTGTATGTCTATACCTATGCCATGACCACACTGGATTACTGTAGCTTTCTAATAAGTTGTGAAATTGGACATTTTGAGTCCTCTGACATTGTTCTTGTTTTTAAAAATCGTTTTGGCTATTCAGGGTCCCTGTAATTCCATGTTACTTTAAGGATCAGCTGTTTATTTTGGTAAAAATGCTGATGGAATTTTGTTAGGGATTGTGTTAAATCTGTAGATCATTTTGAATGGTATTATCCTTTTAACAATACGACATCTCTCAAACTATGACCATGAAATACTGTTTCCTTTATGCCCTCTTTAATATTTTTCATCAGTATTTTGTAGTTTTCAGTGTACAAGTCTTGCACTTTCTTGGTTAACTTTGTTTCTAGATAGTATTTTATTCTTTTAGATGGTGCTATAGATAGAATTGTTTTCTTAATTTTCTTTTCAGATTGTTCTTTGCATGTGTGTAGCAACACAACTGATTTTTGTGTGTTGATGTATCCTGCAACTTTGCAGAATTCATTCATTAGCTATAGTGTCTTTCTTGTAGATAGTAATCTATCTTTAGGATAATGTCACCTGTGAGTAGACATAGTTTTATATCTTCCTTTGCAATGGATGCCTTTCTTTTTCTTGCTTGGCTGGAACTTCTACTGCAGTGTTAAATAATACTGGCAAAAGTGGGTATTTTTGTCTTCTTCCTGATGTTAAGAGGAAAGCTTTCTTTCATCAGTGAATATGATGTAAAGCTGTGAATTTTCCATAAATGTACTTTACTATGTTGAAGAAGGTCTATTCTGTTTTGTGTTTTCTGAATGTATTTATCTTGAAAGGGGGTTGGATTTTGTCATCTGCCTTTCCTGCATCAACTGACATAATCATGTCCTTTTTTTACTTATTTTATTAACGAAGTGTATTACATTGATTTTCTTTCTTTCTTTCTTTTTTTTTTTTTTTAACATTGATTTTATTATGTTGAACCACACAAACATTTCCAGGATAAGTCCCCCTTGGTCACTTGGTCATGGTATATAATCTTCTTAATATACCATTAAATATATTTTACTGATATGTGTATGTGTGTGTGTAGCTTTGTATCTGTATTCATATGCATCATTCATTCATTCATTTATTCATTTGCATTTTTATTTTTTATTTTTTTAAGAGACAGAGCCTCACTCTTGCCCGGGCTATAGTGCAGTGGCACAAGTATGGCTCACTGCAGCCTTAAACTCCCAGGCTCAAGTGATCCTCCCCATTCAGCCTCCCGAGGGTACTACAGCTGCATACCACCATGCCCACTATGCCCAGCTTTTTTTTTTTTTTTTTTTTTTTTTTTTTGTGGAAACAGGGTCTCACTATGTTGCTCATGCTGGTCTTGGACTCCTGGCATCAAGTGATCCACCTTGGCCTCCCAAACCTCTGGGATTACAGGTACTATCCACCATGCCCAGCCTCAGTCTAAAACTATTAACTGTAAGAACTGTCAGTTTCTCCCTTGCATTCTGTCAGTGTTTGCTTTACATGTTTCAGGATGCTGCTTGGTACATATATAGTTATAATTTTTATAGTTTACTGATGGAATGACCCTTTATTCATATATAGTATCCTTCTTTATCTCTTGTAACAGCTTATGTCTTAATCTATTTTGGGTGAAATTAGTATAGCCACTCCAGTTCTCTTTTGGTGGCTGTTCTCATGGAATATCTTTTATCAGCCTTTCAGTTTTAATTTATTTGTGTCTTTGGATCTAAAGTCAGTTTGTTTTGGACAATGTGTAGTTAGATCATGTTTTTAAAAAATCTATTCTGAAGCTGGGTGGTTCACACCTGTAATCCCAGCAGTTTGGGAGGATCTCTTGAGCCCAGGAGTTGGAGACCAGCCTGGTCTACAAAGTGAGACTCCATTTCTACAAAAAAATAAAAATAAAAATAGTTGGGTGTGGTGGTATGCGCTTGTGGTTCCAGCTACTTGGGAGGCTGAGGCAGGAGGATCCTTTGAGCCCAGGAAGTCAAGGCTGCAGTGAGTCACGTTTGTGCCACTGCATTCCAGCCTAGGTGACAGAGCAAGACCCTGTCTAAAATAAATACATACATACATACATACATACATACATACATAAAATAAAAAATAAAATCCATCCCGCCAGCCTCTGCCTTCTGATTGATGAGTTCAGTCAATTTTCAATTAAAGTAATCACCGACAATACTGCATTTTGTTTTCTGTATGTTGTATACCTTCTTTGGTCCCATATTCCCTTTATTACTGCCTTCTTTGTTTTTTGTTGATTTTTTTTTTTTTTTTTTCGAGACGAAAGTCTTGCTCTGTTGCCCAGGCCAGAGTGCAGTGACACGATCTTGGCTCACTGCAACCTCCTCCTCCTGGGTTCAAGTGATTCTCATGCCTCAACCTCCCAAGTAGCTGGGACTACAGGTACATGCCACCACACCCAGCTGATTTTTGTGTCTTTAGTGGAGATGGAGTTTTGCCATGTTGGCCAGGCTGGTCTTGAATTGCTGACCTCAAGTGATCCACCCGTGTCGGCCTTCCAAAGCACTGGGATTACAGGCCTGAGCCCACTGTGCCCGGCCTGATTTTTATAGTGAATCATTTTTATTCCCTTCTCATTTCCTTCTGTGTATACTTGGTAGTTAACCATGGGGATTACTTTCACATTCTAAATTCATGACAAACTAGTTTAAATTGATTCCCTTGTAACTTCCATATCATATGAAAACTTTGCTTCTACCTAGCACCTTACTCATCCCCTTTATGTTGTTGTCACAGGTTACGTCTTTATACATTGTATGCTCATAACGTAAATTTATGTTTAGTTCTTATCCATTTATCTTTTAAGTCCCGCAGTAAGTAAAAAAATGGAGTTACAAAGCAAACATACAATGACCCTGGCTTTTATATTTGTCTATATAGTTAACTCAATTGGAAATCTTTATTTTTTCCTCCAGATTTGAGTCTAGTTTCTTATTATTTCATCTTGAGAGACACCCTTTAGTGCTTGCTGTATAGCAAGCCTGGTAGTAACAAACTCAGCATTTGTTTTTCTGAGATTGTCTTCATTTCTCTTTCATTTTGAAGGTCAGTTTTACCAGCTAGAGAATTCTCAGATGATAGTTTTTTCTTTCAGGAATTTATATGTGTCATCCGTCTGTCTTCAGGCCTTCAATTGATTTCTAAGGAGATATCAGCTCCTAATATTAATGAGGATCTCTTGTAAAAATGCCACAAAACTTTCCCACCATTGGAAGTTGCCTTTTTCCTGATTTAGCATTTACTTGGTTACTGTAAACCTTTCATTGTTTTCCAGAGTTCAACAAGGTTGATTTTTATAGTTCTTGTTTTTTGGTGTTTCTGTGGGGAGACAGTTTGGAGCTGTGTACTCCACCATTTGGTTATGTCACTCAACACTGTTAACTGAATGGACCTGTTGTCAGTTAATGAGAGCAGACAGAATGACAGCAACATGAGATATGCAAAGAAACAGGAACAATGTGATCCATGCACAGGACTAACAACAGGCAACACAGTAATATGGTTTCTGCCATTTAAGTTGGCAGAAAACGGGTTGTCTGATGCAGATCAATGTATATTGTGTAATTTGAGGAAGAGCCAGTAAAATAATGAACAATGAACAAAACCTTGGGAAACGGATATCATTAGTTGCACCAGCATATACAAATGGGAGTATCAATATGAGAGAACAGAAAGGGAAAGAAAAATTTTTTTAGGAATTCGCAGAAACACCCACAATTTGTTGAAGAACACTAATATATTCATCCAAGAAGCTCAACAAACTCATAGGAGGATAAATGCAAAGAGACTTATACCCAGCTGTGTCATAATGAAAGATGCTTTTATCATGCTCTTATTTAACCTGCCTTATAAAAGTGATAATACAAGTGCAGGTGAGGATTTAGAGGAACTGAATTGTTCATACATTTTTGATGGCATGTGAAATGCTCCAGTCATTCTAGAAAATAGTTTGTCAGTTCGATTTAAAACTAAAAACAGCATACATCTGTGGGGGCATTCCCAAGATGGCCAAATAGGAACAGCTCCAGCCTCCAGCTCCCAGCGTGAGCGACACAGAAGATGGGCGATTTCTGCATTTTCAACTGAGGTACTGGGTTCATCTCACTGGGGCATGTTGGACTGTTGGCACTGGTCCGCGGGTGCAGCCCGACCAGTGAGAGCTGAAGCAGGGCGAGGCATCGCCTCACCTAGGAAGCGCAAGGGGGAAGCAAATTCCTTTTCCTAGCCAAAGGAAATTGAAACACACAACACCTGGAAAATCGGGTAACTCCCACCCTAATACTGCGCTTTACTAAGGGTCTTAGCAAACGACACACCAGGAGATTATATCCCACACCTGGCCCAGAGGGTCCCATGCCCATGGAGCCTCCCTCATTGCTAGCACAGCAGTCTGAGGTCTAACTGCAAGGTGGCAGCG
The DNA here is from genome assembly GCF_000951035.1 of Colobus angolensis palliatus. NCBI lineage: Eukaryota > Metazoa > Chordata > Mammalia > Primates > Cercopithecidae > Colobus > Colobus angolensis. The sequence continues at coordinate 310,951 of NW_012118755.1, read as the reverse complement.
AGGGTAGGGGAGGGGCGCCCGCCTTTGCTGAGGCTTAAGTGGATAAACAAAGCCACTGGGAAGCTCGAATTGGGTGGAGCCCACCACAACTCAAGGAGGCTGGCCTGCCTCTGTAGACTCCTGCTCTGGGGACAGGGCATAGCTAAACAAAAAGCAGCAGAAACCTCGGCAGAGGTAAATGTCCCTGTCTGATAGGTTTGAAGAGAGCAGTGGCTCTCCCAGCATGGAGTTTGAGATCTGAGAATGGACAGACTGCCTGCTCAAGTGGGTCCCTGACTCCTGAGTAGCCTAACTGGGAGACATCCCCCACTAGGTGCAGACCGACACCTCACACCTCACATGGCAGGGTACACCCGTGAGACGAAGCTTCCAGAGCGAGAATCAGACAGCAACACTTGCTGTTCAGCAATATTCTATCTTCTGCAGCCTCTGCTGCTGATACCCAGGCAAACAGGGTCTGGAATGGACCTCAAGCAAACTCCGACAGACCTGCAGCTGAGGGTCCTTACTGTTAGAAGGGAACCTAACAAACAGAAAGGACACCCACACCAAAACCCCATCAGTACATCACTATCATCAAAGACCAAAGGCAGATAAATCCACAAAGATGGGGAAAGAGTAGTGCAGAAAAGCTGGAAATTCAAAAAATCAGAGTGCATCTTCCCCTCCAAAGGAACGCAGCTCATCGCCAGCAATGGAACAAAGCTGGCCGGAGAATGACTTTGACGAGTTGAGAGAAGAAGGCTTCCGTCGATCACACTTCTCAGAGCTAAAGGAGGAACTATGTAACCAGCACAAAGAAACTAAAAACCTTGAAAAAAGAATGGATGAATGGATAACTAGAATAATCAATGCAGAGAAGACCTTGAAAGAACTGATAGAGATGAAAACCATAATATGAGAACTACGTGACAAATGCACAAGTTTCGGTAACCGACTCGATCAACTGGAAGAAAGAGTATCAACGATTGAAGACCAAATGAATGAAATGAAGCGAGAAGAGAAACCAAAAGAAAAAAGAAGAAAAAGAAATGAACAAAGCCTCCAAGAAGTACGGGATTATGTGAAAAGGCCAAATCTACGTCTGATTGGTGTGCCTGAAAGTGAGGGGGAAAATGGAACCGAGTTGGAAAACACACTGCAGGATATCATCCAGGAGAACTTCCCCCAACCTAGTAGGGCAGGCCAACATTCAAATTCAGGAAATACAGAGAATACCACAAAGATACTCCTTGAGAAGAGCAACTCCAAGACACATAATTGCCAGATTCACCAAAGTTGAAATGAAGGAAAAATTGTTAAGGGCAGCCAGAGAGAAAGGTCGGGTTGCCCACAAAGGGAAGCCCATCAGACTAACAGCAGATCTCTCGGCAGAAACTCTCTAAGCAAGAAGAGAGTGGGGGCCAATATTCAACATTTTTAAAGAATTTTAAACCCAGAATTTCATATCCAGCCAAACTAAGTTTCATAAGTGAAGGAGAAATAAAATCCTTTACAGAGAAGCAAATGCTGATTTTGTCACCACCAGGCCTGCCCTACAAGAGATCCGGAAGGAAGGACTAAACATGGAAAGGAACAACTGGTACCAGCCATTGCAAAAACATGTCAAAATGTAAAGTCCATCAATTCTAGGAAGAAACTGCTTCAACTAGCGAGCAAAATAACCAGCTAATATCATAATGACAGGATCCAGTTCACACATAACAATATTAACCTTAAATGTAAATGAACTAAATGGTCCAATTAAAAGACACAGACTGGCAAATTGGATAAAGAGTCAAGACCCATCAGTTTGCTGTATTCAGGAGACCCATCTCACATGCAGAGACATACATAGGCTCAAAATAAAGGGATGGAGGAAGATATACCAAGCAAATGGAAAACAAAAAAAAGCAGGGGTTGCAATCCTAGTCTCTGATAAAACAGACTTTAAACCATCAAAGATCAAAAGAGACAAAGAAGGCCATTACGTAAAGGGATCAATTCATCAGGAAGAGCTAACTATCCTAAATATATATGCACCCAATACAGGAGCACCCAGATTCATAAAGCAAGTCCTTAGAGACTTACAAAGAGACTTAGACTCCCATACAATAATAATGGGAGACTTCAACACCCCACTGTCAACATTAGTTGTTTTTTTGAGATAGAATGTTACCCTCTCGCTCAGGCTGGAGTGCAGTGGCGTGGTCTTGACTCACTGCAACTTCCACCTCCTGTGTTCAAGCGATTCTCCTGCCTCAGCCTCCCGAGTAGCTGGGATTGCAGGTGTGTATCACTATGCCCAGCTAATTTTTTGTGTTTTTAGTAGAGAAGGGGTTTCACCATATTGGCCAGGCTGGTCTGGAGCTCTTGACCTCAAGTGATCTGCTACATAGGCCTCCCAAAATGCTGGTATTATAGGCGTGAGGCACCGCGCCCAGCCGACAGTGTTTCTTAGAACACTGTCATCATCCCTGAAACAAAGCAATTGCTTTCTCTTTCCCCTTTCCTGTAGCCCTTGGTAACCAAAATTGAATATTCTGTCTGTGTGGATTTGCCTAATCTGGATGTTTCATAAAAATGGAACTGTCTGTGACCTTTTCTGCCTGGCTTCTTTTTCTTAGCATACCATATTCAAGGTTCATCCATGTTGTAGCATGTATCAATATTTCACTTGTTTTTTATGGCCATATAACATGGTGTATAGATATACTACATTTTATGTATCCATTTGTCAGTGGATGGACATTTGGTTTTAGTTCTACTTCTTGACTATTATGAATAATTCTGCTGTAATTGTTCGTGTATGCATTTTCACATGGACATGTATTTTCAGTCATTTCAGATATATACCTGGAAGTAGAATGCTGGTTATGTGGTCTCTGTGTTCAACTTTCTTGGGAACTGCCTGATTGTTTCTCATAGCAGCCACAATACTTTACAATCCTGCCAGCAATGCATGAATTTTCCAGTTTCTCCAGTTTGCCAACACTTTTTATTAATATTATTATTATTTATTATACCAATCCAGTAGTTGTAAAGAGGTATCTCATTGTGGTTTTTTGCATTTCCCAATGGCTAATGATGTTGAACATCTTTTTTTTTTCTTTTTGAGATGGAGTCTTGCTCTGTCACCCAGGCTGGAGTGCAGTGGTGCGATCTCAGCTCACTGCACCCTCTGCCGCATGGGTTCAAGCAGTTCTCTGCTTCAGCCTCCAGAGTACCTGGGATTACAGGTGCCCACCACCACGCCCAGCTAATTTTTGTATTTTTGGTAGAGACGGGGTTTCACCATCTTGGCCAGGCTGGACTTGAACTCCTGACCTCATGATCCACCCGCCTCGGCCTCCTGAAATGCTGGAAGTACAGGCGTGAGCCACTGCTCACGGCCTGATGTTGAACATCTTTTTATGCATTCATTGGCTATTTACGTGTCTCCTTTGTCGATTTCAAGCATTCACTTTATTTCATGACTTATAGAAAAATTGGGTAGATAGTAGAATTACCCAGTTCCTGCTCTTGTTGACATATTAGGATGGTACATTTGCAACAGCTGTTGAATCAACATTGATACATGATTATTGACTAAAGTCCGTATTTTTATTTAGGGTCTGCTGATTTTTACTTAATGTCCTTCTTTGTTCCAGGATCCCTTCCAGGGCACCATATTTCATTTAGTTGTCATGTCTCTTTAGACTCCTCTTGGCTATGGTGGTTCCCAGACTTTCCTTGTTTTGGATGACCATGACAGTTTAGAGGAGTCCTGGTGAGGTATATATAAATCTCGTTTATGGGAATGTGTCTGATGTTTTTCTCAAGATAAGACTGGGATTATAGGTTTTGGGGAAAAAGGCCACAGTGGTAAAGTACCTTTTTTGTCACATTATATCAAGCATGCATACTGTCACCATGTTTTACAACTTTTGATGTTGGCCTTAAATGTCTTGGCAAACATAATGAGTTTGTCCACTATAAAGTTACATCTTTTTCCTATTTTTCATATTATACACATTGGAACAATGTTACTCTGCACAACTCACGTGTCAGAAGTGAAGATTTATGAATTTTGCTGCTGTTGTTTTTTAGAGCACTTTCTTTCTGTCACTACAAGATGGTCCAGTCTCATCTTGTGTATTTCCTTTCTGAAACCAGCCATCATTTCTTCAGGTAATCCTGGTTCCTTTTATTTGAGAATGATATTAGAAACCAAGATAGGGGCTAAGGGTGTGCTTGCAGCAGTAGGATGTGGCCATCTCAGCTGACAGAACAGGGAAATATACGTGTGTATAAACCATGTAATATACTTGTAAATAGTTCTACATGTAACCATCTGTATCTCCCTTAAGCTAAACGTGTTTATACTTATACCTTCAACTCTTCATTACCATATGGATCATTCTAGCTTTCTTCCGTTGCTTCCCTGTAAATTACCATACCCAACAGTAAGAAATCTGGCTGTAACCATCCATCATCCGTTTACTTTCTTGGTTTTTTTTTTTTTTTTTTTTTTCTGAGACGGAGTCTTGCTCTGTCACCCAGGTTGCAGTGCAGTGGCGTGATCTCAGCTCACGGCAACCTCCGCCTCCTGGGTTCAAGTATTTCTCCTGCTTCTGCTTCCCAAGTAGCTGGGGCTACAGGTGCGTACCATAACGCTCGGCCAATTTTTGTGTTTTTAGAAGAGATAGAGTTTTGCCATGTTGGACAGGCTGGTCTTGAACTCCTGATCTTAGGTGATTCACCTGCCTCGGCCTCCCAAAGTGCTAGGATTAAAGGTGTGAGCCACTGCGCCTGGCCTTCCATTTACTTTCATTATTCTTTTCCTGTATACATGCATGGCACTGTCAGAATTATTAACCATGCCCATGTGGAAAATAGTTTTATAATGTTATCAACTAAAATACAGTACTTATGTGCAGATTTTCCTTTAGTCTCACAGACTTCTGTCTCTTTCCAAAGTAATTAAGGTTAGGATTTCCTCCTGCATTGAAGGGGGTCCTTCATTGATGCTATTTTTTGCATTTGTAATGCAACTAGATGGTTTTGGTACAGGATGGCTTTATTACTGGCTCCTCCTGAACCCATGACTTCGGTGAAATGGGTAATTCCTTGAAATTCAGAGATTACCAGAGATTACCAGAGTTACACAGAAGAAATAAGCCATTCAAACAGATCAATATCAGTTAAAGAAATAGAATCCATAAAGCTTTCCTAAAAGAAAAGAAAAAGGAAGAAAGAAAGAAAATGAATTATCAGACTTTCTTGGTTTCATTGGTGATTTCTGTGCAACATTTAAGGAAGAAATATACCAGTTTTCTACAGTGTCTTTCAGAAAAGAGATGCAAAGGGAACCTTCCTAACACTTTTTTAAAAGGTTGTTTTTTTTCTAATCCTAAAAACATATGAAGACCTTGCAAAGAAGAAAAACTCACACTAATATTCCTCATGAATATAGATGCAAAAATCCAAATAGAATCCAACATTGCATGAAAATAATTAGATGCCATGACCACTCAAGGCTGGTCAGAGTTTGAAAAGCAATTAATGTGGCCGGGTGTGTGTGTTGGCTTATGCCTGTAATCCCAGCACTTTGGGATGCTAATGCAGATGGATCACCTGAGGTCAGGAGTTCGAGACCAGCCTGGCCAATGTGGTAAAACCCTGTCTGTACTAAAAATACTAAATAAGCTGGGTGTGGTGGAGCGTGCCTGTAATCCCAGCTCCTCTGAAGGCTGAGGCAGGAGAATTGCTTACAACCTGGAACGCGGAGGTTGCAGTGAGCTGAGATTGCGCCATTGCACTTCAGCCTGGGTGACAGAGCAAGACTCTGTCTCAGAAAGAAAAAAAAAAAAATCAATGTCTGTAACCCGCCACATCAACAGGCTACAGAAGAATACTATATCATGTCAATTGATGGACAAAAAGCATTTAATAAAATCCAACACCGATTCATGATAAAACTGAACAAACTAGGAATAGAGAGCAACTTCCTCAACTTGATTACAAAAATCTACAAGAAGCCTACTGCTAAGATCATACTGAGTGGTGAGATACTGGATACTTTCTCCCTCAGATAAGGAAACAGGATGTCCTGTCTCTTCACTCTTACTCTGCATCTCATTGGAAATTGTGGGTAATGCCATAAGACAACAAAATAAGAGGCATACAGATGGGAAAGGAAGAAATAAAACTTTCTTTGTTCATACAGGCATGATTGCCTAAGGAGAAAATTCTAAAGAACTCCCAAAACTATTAAGTATTTGTAGCAAAGTTGGAGGATAGAAGCTTAAATAGAATAATGAATTCGTTTTTTCATTATGTAGTTGTGTTATTTGTCCTTTTATTGTTGAGTTGTAAGAGTTTTTTACATATTCTGTGTAGCAGTCCCTAATTACGTGTATTATTAGCTAATATTTTTCTCCCATTTGTGGGTTGTCATTTTATTGTCTTTACTTTGTACTTGGTAGCAAAAGAGTTTTTCATTCTATGAAGTCTAATTTGTTTTTTCTTTTGTTGCTGGTATTTTTGGTACTTTATCTAAAAGGGCTTTGTCTATCCCCAGGGCATGAAGATCCACTCTTGTATTTTCTTTAAGTAATGGCTTTTAAATGTAGACCTGTGATCCATTTTCAATTAGTTTTTGTATATGGTGTGAGGAAAGGAATAATTTTGATTGCTTTGCATACAGATATTCAGTTGTCTCAGCATCGTTTCTTGAAAAGGTGATTTTTCTTTTTTCTTTTCTTTTTTTTGGGAGGGAGTCTCACTCTGTCACCCAGGCTGGAGGGCAGTAGTGCGATCTTGGCTCACTGCAACCTCTGCCCCCTGGGTTCAAGCTAGTCTCCTGCCTAAGCCTCCCAAGTATCTGGGATTACAGGCATGCACCACCACACTCAGCTAACTTTTTTGTATTTTTAATAGAGACGAGGTTTCACCATATTGGCCAGGCTGGTCTTGAACTCCTGACCTTGTGATCTGCCTGCCTCAACCTCCCAAAGTGCTAGGATTACAGGCGTGAGCTACTGCGCCCAGCTGAAAAGGTGGTTTTTCAACATTAAATTGTCTTGGCATCATTGTTGAAAATTAACTGAACATAATATATAGTAGTGTTTATTTGTGAACTCTCAATTTTATTTCATATGTTTACCTCTATGCCAGTATCATACCATCTTGATTATTACAATTTTGTAGCACATTTTCAAATTGAGACATGTATGTCTTCTAACTTTCTACTTCTTTTTTAAGATTTTTTTGATTATATTCAGTTCCCTAAATTTCCACATGGAATTTTAGACCAGCTTATTAGTTTCTTCAAAAAGGCAGATGGGATTTTGGTAGGGATTGTGTTGAATTTAGATATTAATTCGGCAGTTATTGCCATCTTAACCGTATGAATGCTGTTCAGTGCCTTTCCATTTATTTAGGCTGTCTTTAATTTCTTCCATCATTGTTTCGTGGTTTTCAGACTATAAGCTCTGTATTTCCTGAAAGTTATAAGTATTTTGTTCTTTTTGATGCTATTGTAAATGGAATTTATTTGTTTTTTTTTTTTTTT
>NW_012118755.1:286078-298622 GCF_000951035.1 Colobus angolensis palliatus | reverse complement strand
CAGTCTGTCCCTTCTCAGATCTCCACCTCCGTGTTGGGAGATCCACTGCTCTCTTCAAAGTTGTCAGACAGAGTCGTTCATGCCTCAATTTATTTGTTTATTTGAGACAGAGTTTTGCTCTTAACTGCCCAGGGTGGAGTGCAATGGTGCGATCTTGGCTCACTGCAACCTCTGCTTCTGGGATTCAAGTGATACTGCTGTCTCATCCTCTCAAGTAGCTGGGACTATAGGCACATGCCACCATAACTGGCTAACTTTTTTGTATTTTTAGTAGAGACTGGGTTTCACCATGTTGTCCGGGCTGATCTCAACCTCCTGACATCAGGTGATCCACCCACCTCGGCATCCCAAAGTGCTGGGATTACAAGTTTGAGCCATTATGCCTGGTTGGAATTCTTTTTAAATTTTCATTTATGATTGTTTGTTGTTAGTGAACTTGCACCCTGCAACATTGTTGAACTCTTTTATTAGTTTTAATAGTGTTTTAGCAGATTCTTTAAGATTTTCTATATGCATGAGCAGTCAACTGCAAATATAGTTTCACTTTTTTTTTTAATGTGAATTCCCCTTCCCCTTGCGTTTCTTGTCTAGAATCTCCTGTGTGATGTGTAACCAGCAAGAGGACATTCTTGTCTTCTTTTTGTTCTTAGAGTAAAATCATTGTACCTTTCTTTATTTAGTGTGACGTTAGTGGTGGACTTTTTTAGATGCCTTTAATCAGGCTGAAGAAGTTTAACTCTTTTCCTGGTTTGCTGATTGTTTTTATAGAGAAGATGGGCATTGGATTGTGTTAAATACTTTTTCTTTATATACTGAGATGATCACGTGGTTATTTCTTTTCTACTTAACGTGGTGTATTAATTGATTTTCAAATGATAAACCAAACTTGCATTACTAGGATAAATCCCACTTGATCATTGTATGTAATCCTTTTTATATACTACTGGATGAAATGTGCTAGTATTTTGTTGAGGATTTGTAGGTCATGACTCATGGATCTGTAGTTTTTTTCATGTCTGATTTTGGTACCAGGGTAGTATTGGGATCAAAGAATGAACTGGCAAGTGTTTCTTATTTTTTTGGAGATTTTGAGTCATTGATAATTCTTTTTAAATGTTTGATAAAATTCTCCAGTGAACACATACGGACCTGGGTCTTGTTTTTGTTTTTGTAATGGGAAGTTTTCTTGTCTGTTTTTTGTCTTTTTTGAGACAGGGCCTCACTATATTTCCCAGGCTGGAGTGCAGTGGTGCCTCACTGTATTGCCCAGGCTGGAGTGCAGTGGTGCAGTCATGGCTCACTGCAGCCTAACTTTCCAGGCTCAGGCAATTTTCCCACCTCAGCCTCCCAAGTAGCTGGGAATACAGGCATATGCCACCACATCCAGCTAATTTTTTGTATTTTTTGTATTTTTTTTTTTTGTAGAGATGGGGTTTCACCATGTTGTCTGGGCTGGTCTCAGACTCCTGAGTTGAAGTGATCTGCCTGCCTTGGCCTCCCAAAGTGGTAGGATTACAGGCATGAGCCACTGCATCCCACCTGTAATGGGGAGTTTTAAATTTACAACTTCAATCTTTTTACTTGTATAGGTCTTTTCAGATTTTTCTTTTTCTTGTTGAGTTGGTTTTAGTTGTTTTTGTTTTATGGATTTTTCCATTTTGTTGAAGTTAAATAATTTGTTGGCATACATTGTTCATGACATTCTTTGTAATTATTTTTATTTCTGTAAGAGTACTAGTAATACATCTTTAATCCCTACATTTGGTAATTTGAATATTCTCTCTTTTTTTTTTTCAATGTCAATCTAGTTAGAGGTTTGTATATTTTGTTGATATTTTCCAGGAATGAGCTATTGTTTTTCTGTTCTCTAGTTCATTAATTTTTACTCTATAATCTTTCTGCTTTCCTGCCTTCTGCTTGCTTTGGGTTTGTATTGCTGCTCCTGTCCAAGTGTTTTAAAGTGGAAAATTAGTTTATTGATTTGAGATCTTTTTTAATATGGTTATTACAACTACAAATCTCTCTCTAAGGATTGCTTTATCTGTGTTCCATAAGTTTGAGTATGTCTTCATTTTTATCTCAAAGCTTTTTTTCTGATTTCCCTTCTCATTGCTTCTTTGACTTTTTTTTTTTAACTTTGGAATGTGTTATATCATTTGTGCATTCTCAAAATTCCTTTGTCTTACTGATTTGTAATTTCCACTGTGGTCAGAGAATCGTTTTAAATTTATTCTGGGGAATGTTTCGTGTGTACTTTTGAAGAATACCTATTCCACTGTTTTTGAGTGGAATGTTCTCACTGTTTTCGAGTGGAATGTTCTGTCTATATCTCTTAGATCTGGTTGCTTTAGAATGTCACCTATATCTTCTGTTTCCATGTTTACATTGTGCCCAGTTATCCTAACCATTATTGAAAATGGGATATTACAGTTTGCAGTAAGTATTGTAAACTTGTATATTTTTTATTTTAATTCTGTCAGTTTTTGCTAGACATACTTTGAGGCTCTGTTAGTAGTACATATGCTTAGAATTGTTATATCTTCCTTATTGATTGACCCTTTTATTGTTATATTAATAAAATTCCTGTGTTTATCCTTGGTAAAATTTTTGTATTAAAGTGTATTTTATGTGATATTAGTATAGCTACTCCAGCCTTAAGCTGTCATGTGCCGTATCTGTCTTTTTCTGTTTTCAAATTTTCAACCTGTTTGTATCTATCTCTTATAGACAACAGATGTTTGGATTTTCACACTTTTGACAACCTGAGAATTGTTACTTTTTGATTGGATTTTCAAATCATTCCCTTTTTCCTGTTATTATTGCTATACAGATGGTTCCTGACTTACAGTGGTTTGACTTACGATTTTTTTAATGTTTCAAGTTGAAAAATTTAACTTTTTTTATTGGGTTTATTGGGTTGAAACCCCTTTGTATGTTTAGGATATAAAAAGGTTCAACTGACTATTTTTTCTGACTTTACTGGAATGTATTCCCATTTTAAGTGGAAAAACAGTATTTTCAACTAATTTGACTATTATCAGGATGTAACTTGATCGTAAGTCAAGGACTGTGGTTGGATTTACCTCTGCCATTTTTGTTTTCGGTCTCCTGCTTTTTTGGTGCTCTATTCCTTTTACTTCTGCTTTCTTTTACATGACATTAATGTATTTTATTTTATTATTTTTATAGGTTTTGAGGGTAGAATTGCGGTTTTGTTACCCAGACGTAGTGCATAGAGGTGAAGTCTGGGCTTTTAGTGTGGCCATCAGCAGAATAATATACATTGCACCCATCAAGTAATTTCTTATCCTTCACCCTCCTCCTCACCCCTCCAAGTCTCCATTGTCTCTCATTCTACTCTCTATGTTATGTGTGCACAACATGAAATGAATATGTTTTAGTATAACATTTTTTTAAAATTACTATGTCCCTTTGAAAATTTATTTACCTAGTGGTTGCTCTAGAACTTACCTAATAAGTCTTACCTTATCAAAATCTACTTCAGATTTCTACTCCTTAACTCTAGCAAAATACAGAAACATTACTTGTATATAGCTCTGTTTCCTCTTCTCCATTTGTTATTTTTATATGTATTACATATATATTTAAAACCCAACAATACATTGTTATACAGGCTGAGCATCCCAAATCTGAAAATCTCAAATGCTCCAAAATCTGAAACTGAGTGCCAACATGCTCAAAATGCTCAAAGGAAATGCTTGTTGGAGTAATTCAGGTTTTAGATTTCTGGATTTGGGAAGCTCAACCAGTAAGTATAATGTAAACATTCCAAAATTTGGAAAAAATCTAAAGTCAGAAACACTTTTGATGACAAGCATTTCAGATAAGGGATACTCAATCTGTAATTGTTACTATATGTCATTTGATGTCTTTTTTTTTTTTTTTTTTAAGTTCTGTGATACATGTGCAGAAAGTGGAGGTTTGTTATATAGGTATATGTGTGCCATGGTGGTTGACCCATCCTAAGTTTCCTCCCCTCACCCCCAACCCCTCAACAGACCCTAGTGTGTGTTGTTCTCTTCCCTGTGTTCATGTGTTGATGCCTTTTAAAGAAGCTGAAAGATACGAAGTATCTATTCATAGAGTTTGTTATACTAACCTTCTTATTCATCATTTCTGCTTCAATTTATTTGTTCGTGTGGATTCAGAGTTACTATCTAGTGTAATTTCCTTACTCCAGCACAGATTTGTTCCTTTGTCTTTTTTTTGCCCCCGAGATGGAGTCTCACTTTGTTGTCCAGGCTGGAGTGCAGTGGCACGATCTGGGCTCAGTGTAACCTCCAGCCTCCTAGGTTCAAGCAATTCTCCTGTCTCAGCCTCCCGAGTAGCTGGGATTACAGGCATACACCACCACACCCAGATAATTTTTGTGTTTTTAGTAGAGACGGGGTTTTGCCATGTTAGCCAGGCTGGTCTCAAACTGCTGACCACAGGTAATCTGCCTACCTTGGCCTCCCAAAGTGCTGGGATTACAGGTGTGAGCCACCACACCCAGCCACTCTATTTTTTTGCTTTATTCTTTTTTTTTTTGCTTTATTATTTGTTTACTTGTTTATCAGTATATTTATTTTTTTGAAACAGGGTCTCTGAGTCATTGAGGCTGGAGTGCAGTGGTAGGATCGCAGCTCATTGCAGCCTCAACCTCCTGGACTCAAACAATACTCCCACCTCAGCCTCCTGAGTAGCTGAGACTATAGGTGTACACCACTATGCCCAGCTGCTTAAACAAATTTTTTTTTAGAGATGGGGTCTCAGTATGTTGCCTAAGCTGATCTTGAACTCCTAGGCTTAAGTGATTCTCCTGCTTCAGCCTCCCAAAGTGTTGGTATTACTGGCGTGAGCCACCGTGCCTGGCCTGCCTTATTTGTTAAATATATTGCGTTTCTATATGTTATAGGTTCAACAATACAGTTATAAACATTGACTTATACATATTTGCATATTAAATTGGGTAGGAAAAGAAAGGAGAAAAAATGTGCCTTTTTTACTCTCTCGTATCACTGCCTTTTCCCACAATAATTGTGGATTTGAACTAGTGTTTGGAATCTCTTGTTTTCACCCTGAAGAACTTCTTTTCTTTCTTTTATGGTTAGTCTACTGGCAATGGATTCTCAAGTTTTTTTGGTTTTTATTTGTTTTTTAATTTGAGGATTTTTAATTTTCACCCTCTGTTTTGCAAATAGTTCTGCTATTTTAGGTGACCGGTGATTAAAAAAATTTTTTTTTCAGTACACTGAATATGTCACCCTGCCTCCTCCTCGCCTCTACTGTCTCTGATGAGAAGCCATATGTTAATCTTAGGACATTCCCTTGCATGTGAGGAATTATATTTCTCTTGATGCTTTTAAGATTTTCTCTTCATCAACAGATTTGCAAGTTTTTAGCCTCTTTTTTTTTTTTTAATGGAACGCTTCATGAACTTGCATGTCATTCTTGTGTAGCTACTGTGCTAATCTTGGTATTGTCCCAGTTTTAGTATATTTGTTGCAAAGTGAGCATAGCCATTCATTTGTTTGAATATTTTTTCTGCTGCTTGATATTTCTCCACTTGTTCTGGTACTTCTGTTATGAATATATTGGTGTAGTTAATGGTGTTCCTCATTTTTTTGAGGGTTTCTTCATTTTTCATCACCCTTATTTCTCTCTGTTCTTTAGATTACTCATTATTTTGCCAGCTACAACCTTTCTTTTCTTTTCTTTTTTTTTTTTTTTGAGATGGAGTTTCGCTCTTGTTGCCCAGGCTGGAGTGCAATGGCACTATCTCGGCTCACTGCAACCTCTTCCTCCCGGGTTCAAGTGATTCTCTTGCCTCAGCCTCCAGAGTAGCTGGGATTACAGATGGGTGCACTACTACGCTCAGCTGATTTTTTTGTATTTTTAGTAGAGACGGGGTTTCACCATGTTGGTCATGCTGGTCTTGAACTCCTGACCTTAGGTGATTCGCCTCCCTTGGCCTCCCAAAGTGCTGGGATTTCGGGCATGAGCCACCCTACCCAGCCCAATCTTTTGTTGAGTCATTCAAGTGAGTTTTCCATTGCAGTTATAATTTTTGAATCCAGAATTTTCATTGTATTCTTTTCTGTCTTCTTACTGATATTTTTCTGTTTGATGAGGTGTCATCATACCTCCCTTTTCTAAGTAGTGTTTCCTTATGAACATATTTATTTTTATTTTTTATTTTGATACAGTCTCACTCTGTCACCCAGGCTGGAGTTCAGAGGCATGATCTCAGTTCACTGCAACCTCCGCCTCCCAAGTTCAAGCCATTCTCTTGCCTCAACTTCCAGAGTAGCTGGGATTACAAGTGCCTGCCACCATGCTCAGCTAATTTTTGTGTTTTCAGTAGAGACGGGGCTTCACCATGCTGGCCAGGTTGGTCTTGAACTCCTGACCTCAGGTGATCCATCTGCCTCGACATCCCAAAGTACTGGGATTACGGGTGTGAGCCACCGTGCCCGGTCTGAACATATTTATAATATCTGCTTTGAGGTCAGCTAAGTCTGATATCTGGATCTTCCCAAGGGCAGTTGCTGTAGCCTGCTGTTTTTCCTGTATATAGGTGACAGTCTCCTGTTTCTTTGTATGTCTTGTAATTTTTTAATTGAAGAGTAGACATTTTAGAGAATACTTTGTGCTTTCTCTAGATACTGGTTCCTCTGCTCTCTCTAGGCTTGTTGTTTCTTATTTAGGTGACTTGACTGTACTATTTGAGAGAAGCTTTTTCACTCCCATTGAGTTCTCACTGATGTTGCTTGTCAGAGGGCTCCGCCTTGGAAATGCACACTGTCTTTAGGATGGCAGTGGTGTTAATAGTGCTGTCTTTGAATGTCTCTTTCTGTGATTGCTGTGTTAGCCTGTCTGCCTCTGTTGGTGTTACACTTTGCTGATAGCCACTACTGATTGTTGATGTGTTGCTCTATTGTTTTCAACACTGTCCTGGACCATATGTTGCTCTTAGATTGCTCTTGTTAAATTTGGGTTCCTTCTAGGGGGTTGCCTTTGAGGCTTTGAGTTTGCTTTTTATGTTGCCATTTTGAAAGTCACCTCCTAGAAAATATAAATTTAAAAATCATTACTGTAGAAAACCTGTGTATGTATTTGTATGAGCGTTTCTGGTAGACAAGAACACATCTAATTGCCCTGGATGTCTCTTCTTAGCCATCTCTTTCCCTTGCTCTCTCCAGTAAACTTTCGTTTGGTCTGTGGTTTAGCTTGTTGCTGTCATAGAACTAACACCCTCTTCTTAATTGGTTATCATTGAATTTCCATTCTTTTTGAGGGTGACCTCAGGCTTGCACTCACCCACACTCTGTTCTGAACAAAGTGAGTTTTCTGGAGGAGAATTTTGGAACTCTCTGTCCTTATAGCTGGCCCTAGGTGAGAGTCCTGCTCCATTATTCTGGATCTGGAGGCTACAGCAGTGTTTTGCATTTCTTTGGGTGGGTGATACTGTGCTTTATGATCAAAGATCTAGGTTGGGGCAGTAGTCTCTGGTCTTCATGGTTTATTTTGGAATCTGTTCTCAATGAGCTAGGTGGGCATTGTACTCTACTATTCTCAGACTGCCATGACTGGGCTGGATATTTTAATTGGGGTGGTAGAGGAAGCTGGCTTAAGGCCTTTTGGCAATTCTTTCCTAGAACTTGAAGCTGTGGGGGTTGAGGAGGGCTGGTGGCTTGCAGAAGATAGATGCACACACAGAGAGGTCTGGAGATCTGTAAAGGGGCCTCCATGAATGTTCAGCAAAGTATTAATCAGCTCATGTATATGAGGAAATGAGTGAAATAAGTTTTGAAAAGAATCAGAGTACACAGTACTCACATAGGGCCTGGAAAAAGACTGATCCTGCCAGCCAGGGTGGAAAAATTCGTAATTCAGGGTACTGGGTAGAGTGTTTAGAAAGGTCTTTTCTCTGTTGTGAGGAGTAATGTGCCCCAAACTGAGCATTCCTCCAGATTTGCCTAACAAATAATAAAAGCAAGACCTGAAAGTATCACATTGTTTCCAAGTGACTTAGTGTATCCTAGAACAAAGCACAAAAATACTTATAGGAAGTCAAAAGTACCCAGCATCCAACCAAGTAAAACTCTCAGTCTCCCATCCATTGAAATATTACCAGACTTACAGACATATGGGAAAACATGAGCTTTCTCAAAGAGACTAACCAGAAAATTGAAATGGACTCAGAATTGCCATAGATAGTAGAATTAACTGACAAGTTCTTTGAAAACAGTATTAAAATTGGGTTCTATATGTTCTAAAACTTAAGTAGAGACACGAAAGATTAAAAAAAAAAACCCACACCAAAATTCAGTATAATAGAAAAGATAGAAATCAGATTTCTAGAAATGAAAACTGTAATGCTTGAGATGAAAAATACGTGGCCAGCCATTGGTGTCTCACATCTGTAATCCCTGCACTTTGTGAGGCCAAGGCAGGTGGATCTCCTGAGCTCAGGAGTTTGAGACCAGTCTGGGCAACATGGTGAAACCTCATCTGTAGCAAAAATGCAACAACAAAAAAATTAGCTGGGTGTGTTGGTGCATGCCTGTGGTCCTAGCTACTTGGGAGGCTGAGGTGGGAGGATCACTTGAGCCTGGGAGGTGGATGTTTCAGTAAGCCGAGATTGCACCTCTGCACTGCCCCTGGGTGATGGAGTGAGACCCTGTCTCCTCCCCCGCCCCGAAAAAAGAACACATAGGGCAAGAACTGATGGCAGTTTAAACATTGCAGAAGAAAAAGATGAGTGAACTTAAACACATAGTAATAGAAGCCATCCAAATAAAACAGAGAAAAAGCATATTTGAAAAATAAGCAAGACCTTGGGCCGAGTGCGGTGACTCACGCCTGTAATTGCAGCACTTTGGGAGGCCAAGGCAGGTGGGTCACGAGGTCAAGAGATCGAGACTATCGTGGCCAACATGGTGAAACCCTGTCTCTACTAAAAATACAAAATTAGCCGGGCATGGTGGCAGGCGCCTGTAGTCCCAGCTACTCGGGAGGCTGAGGCAGGAGAATCACTTGAACATGGGAGGCAGAGGTTACAGCGAGCTGAGATGGCACCGCTGCCCTCCAGCCTGGCGACAGAGTGAGACTGTGTCTCAAAAAAAGAAAAAAAAAAAGCAAGCCCCTGTGAGCTTTAGGGGAACTTCAAGTAGTCTCTAACACACATGGAATTGGAGTCTGTAAAAGGAAAGTGGGAAAAGAACAGAAAACATTATTTTGAGAATGATGAAAAAATTTCCAAATGTAATGGGAACCTACTGATCATCAAACCCTGAGCACAAGAGGCATGAAGAAAACTACACCAAGCCTCATGAATCATAACCAGAATGCTCTAAATTAGTGTTAAAATGAAATCCTCAAAGCAGCCAGAGATAAAGGACATGTTTTATGGAGGAACAAAGGTAAGGGTGATAGCAGATTTCTCCTTAAATGAGGCAACAGAGAAAATAGTAGAACATTATTTTTAGTTTTAAAAGCAAAAAAATTTAATGTAGAGTTGTATACGCTGTAAAAATAGCTATAAGAAACAGTGAAGAAATAAGGACGTTCCAGATAAACAAAGCTGAAAGATTTCCTCTCTAGCAGACCTGCACTACAAGAGGTGTTCTGATGTCTGATGGAAATCTGGATCTACCTAGGGGGATGAAGGACAGGAAATGTTGACTACTTGGGTATGTATACAAGATATTTTTCTTTATGTAAATCTGTAAAAAGGATACTGACTTTTTACAAAACATCAAATGTATTGTGGGGTTTATAACATATGTTTAAAATATATGACAATCATAGCCTAAAAAGGCTATGAAAAAGAAGTTAAGTATATACTATTGGAAGATCCATCTATGTACTATTACTGAAAAGTACACTGATTAAAGCTTTTATAAACATTGATGATCACAGAAAATATAAATGGTCTAAGACACCCCGTTTAAAGGCAGAGATTTCTGGATAAGATAAATAAAAATAAGATCCAATCATGCTGCCTATGAAGGAAACATGTTAGATTCAAAGACAAATAGATAAAAAGAATAGGAAAATCTGACAGCCCGATGAAGTAGCTTTCAGAACCAGGAATACCGGTGATGAAGATTTTTTTCATATTGATAGAGATCAGTTCATCAAGAGGATTTAACAATCCTCAACTTTAGGTTAGTAACAGATTTACAAAATATTTGAGGCAAAATCTGATAGACCTGGAAGGATAAATAGATCCACAGTTATAATCAGAGGTTTTAGCATCCTTTTAATAATTGATAGGAAATGGAAAAGGAGCAAAGGTATAATATACTTAACCCTAAATAACTTAATTGACGTTTATAAAATATTCTTCTGCACCCTCCTCCCCACATAAAACAGTGGAATATACATTCTTTTCAAGGACAGATGAATGAATATATTAACAAAGGTAAATCACATTCTTGATTATAAAGCAAATCTTAATAAATGTAAAAGGATTGAAGTTGTATATTTTCTCCCACGATAAGGGGTTTAAGTTTAGTTAAGTTAAAAATCAACAGAAGTATCTATAAAATCCCTAATAGTTGGAAACTGAATATGCTTCTACATAATTGATGCTTCAAAGAAGAGTTTAAAGGGGGAATTAGGAAGTATTTTGAACTTTGGGTTAATGAAAACAGAATTTATGGGAAATTTACATATAGGAAATTTAAATATAGGAAATATAAAATACATATAATACTCATTGATTTCATTGTTTTCCATTTTGATCCTTACTCCTTTTTTCTACTTGCTTTTGGGTTTAATTTGCTTTTTTCTAGCTTTTGAAGGTGGAAGCACCTGAAGTCATTGATTTGAGATCTTTCTTATGCAACACAAATAAGCATTGTGTTTGTATTATGTACGTATATATCTACCATATGTAAATGCATATATGAAGTTTCTCATATATGGGATATGTATTATGTGTAATATATATTAATGTGTAAATTTCACATATAGGGAATTTCATATGTGTATGTATTTATGCATATGTATATATATCTACTATACATATGTATGAAGTTTAACTTGGATAAGAAGAAAGATCTAAATCAATGGTCTTAGCTATTTCCACTTGGAGAATGTAGAAGACTCCAAATAATAGTAGAAGAAAGGAAATAAAAAGCAAAACGGAGAACAATATAATCTGTAAAAAAAGAAAAACAGTTGAGAAAATCAGTGAAACCAAAAGCTGTTTCATTGAGAAGATCGATAAAATGGATAAACTTCTAGGTGGAACAGATTATCAATATCAAAAATAAGAATGATGAATCACTGAAGATTCTATAGATACTATGAAGGAAGTGAGGAAATATTATACCTGTAAGTTATCAATTTGATGATTTTGATGAAGTTTCTTTCAGATAAACAGCTACTACCGCCTACTCCAAAACAAATAGATAACCTTTCCACAAAGAAAAACCCAGGTCCCGAGATGCTTTAGTAGTGAATTCCAGCAAATGATGAATAGTACCACTTCTACATAAACTTTTCCAGAAAATTCAAGAAGAGGGAATACTTCCTAAATCATTCTTTGAGTCCAGCATTGCCCTAATAATAAAACCAAAGACATTGCAAGGAAAGAAAGCTATAGACCAGTGTCCTTCATGAATGTAAATTTGAAAACTCTAGGGATTGGAAACCAGTGGTGTATAACAAGGTACCTCATGACCAAGTGTGGTTAATCCCTGGCAGGCTTTTTCAACATTTGGAAAGCAGTCAGTGTAATTCCCTGTGTCTAGGCCAACTTCATGGCTAGGTGACCTGTGCAGTCACATGTTGCTGCACTCTTGTAAGAAGGGATCCTGTACTTGGCTTAATGCCCTGTTGTTGCCATCTTTAAGTTCTTCACAGTTTGATCTTTGAACTTGTGATTTGTGTATGAAGTCTGATGGACACTGGACTATGTGTGCAAGTAGACAGGATACTTGAGAGGCAGTGCCCTACTAAGCTGTTGGTCACTCCTAGTATGACTTGGGAGTGTCCTGGAATTGTGTGTGGGTGGCCAAGGCTATGATCTTTGTCTGCATTGGTTGCAGCAACAGTAAACTCACGAACAGTTGCACCCTGGAGAGGACTCACAGTGTGAGACTGGCTTGCTGTGTCTCCCCTAAGCCTGTCCGTCTGACATTCTTAGGAAATACTAATTTTCTGGGCTGAATACTGGGACAGCAACCTCCAACTTTCAGGCAGTCATCATTTTCAGTAAAGTATGAGAATATAAAAGCATACTTGTGCACATTGTGTTAAGGCACACTAGGCAGTTACTAGAATTCTTTGGAGTGTAGATTCTCTGGTCTTAAGAACTGCTGCAACATTGCAAAGCAAATATCCACAGGCTTAGAAACAGGAATTTCATTTGATGGGAGAGAACATGATTTTCATGTAAAATTTTGCATGAATCAAGTATTAACAAAGAAGTCAATTTTTTGTATTATTATTATTATTATACTTTTAAGTTCTAGGGTACATGTGCATAACGTGCAGGTTTGTTACATATGTATACTTGTGCCATGTT
>NW_012118755.1:263119-282998 GCF_000951035.1 Colobus angolensis palliatus | reverse complement strand
TGCTCCTGTATTGGGTGCATATATATTTAGGATAGTTAGCTCTTCCTGTTGAATTGATCCCTTTACCATTATGTAATGGCCTTCTTTGTCTGTTTTGATCTTTGATGGTTTAAAGTCTGTTTTATCAGAGAGTAGTATTGCAACCCCTGCTTTTTTTTTGTTCTCCATTTGCTTGATCTTCCTCCATCCCTTTATTTTGAGCCTGTGTGTGTTTCTGCATGTGAGATGGGTCTCCTCAATACAGGAGACTGATGGGTCTTGACTCTTTATCCAGTTTGCCAGTCTGAGTCTTTTAATTGGACCATTTAGTCCATTTACATTTAAGCTTAATATTGTTATGTGTGAACTTGATCCTGCCATGATGATATTAACTGGTTATTTTGCCCGCTAGTTGATGCAGTTTCTTCCTAGCCTCGATGGTCTTTACATTTTGGCATATTTTTGCAATGGCTGGTACCGGTTGTTCCTTTCCATGTTTAGTGCTTCCTTCAGGGTCTTTTGTAAGGCAGGCCTGGTGGTGACAAAATCTCTAAACATTTGTTTATCTGTAAAGGATTTTATTTCTCCTTCACTTATGAAACTTAGTTTAGCTGGATATGAAATTCTGGGTTTAAAATTCTTTAAGAATGTTGAACATCGGCCCCCACTCCCTTCTGGCTTGTGGAGTTTCTGCCGAGAGGTCTGCTGTTAGTGTGATGGGCTTCCCTTTGTGGGTAACCCGACCGTTCTCTCTGGCTGCCCTTAGGATTTTTTCCTTCATTTCAACTTTGGTGAATCTGGCAATTATGTGTCTTGGAGTTGCTCTTCTCGAGGAATATCTTTATGTCGTTCTTTGTATTTCCTGAATTTCAGTGTTGGCCTGCCGTACTAAGTTGGGGAAGTTCTCCTGGACGATATCCTGAAGAGTGTTTTCCAACTTGGTTCCATTTTCCCCCTCACTTTGGTGAATCTGGCAATTATGTGTCTTGGAGTTGCTCTTCTCGAGGAGTATCTTTGTGGCGTTCTTTGTATTTCCTGAATTTCAATGTTGGCCTCCCCTACTAGGTTGGGGAAGTTCTCCTGGATGATATTCTCAAGTGTTTTCCAACTTGGTTCCATTTTCCCCCTCACTTTCAGGCACCCCAATCAGACGTTGATTTGGTCTTTTTACATAATCCCATACTTCTTGCAGGCTTTGTTCATTTCTTTTTCTTCTTTTTTCTTTTGGTTTCTCTTCTCGCTTCATTTCATTCATTTGATCCTCAGTCGCTGATACTCTTTCTTCCAGTTGATCAAGTCGGTTACTGAAGCTTGTGCATTTGTCACGTATTTCTCTTGTCATGGTTTTCATCTCTGTCATTTCCTTTATGACCTTCTCTGCATTAATTATTCTAGCTATCAATTCTTCCACTCTTTTTTCAAGATTTTTAGTTTCTTTGCGCTGGGTACGTAATTCCTCCTTTAGCTCTGAGAAGTTTGATGGACTGAAGCCTTCTTGTCTTATCTTGTCAAAGTCATTCTCCGTCCATCTTTGATCTGTTGCTGGCGATGAGCTGCGCTCCTTTGCAGCGGGAGTTGCGCTCTTATTTTTTGAATTCCCAGCTTTTCTGCCCTGCTTTTTCCCCATCTTTGTGGTTTTATCTGTCTGTGGTCTTTGATGATGGTGACGCACTGATGGGGTTTTGGTATAGGTGTCCTTCCTGTTTGATAGTTTTCCTTCTAACAGTCAGGACCCTCAGCTGTAGGTCTGTTGGAGATTGCTTGAGGTCCACTCCAGACCCTGTTTGCCTGGGTATCAGCAGCAGAGGTTGCAGAAGATAGAATATTTCTGAACAGCGAGTGTAGCTGTCTGATTCTTACTTTGGAAGCTTCCTCTCAGGGGTGTACTCCACCGTGTGAGTTGTGGGGTGCCAGTCTGCCCCTAGTGGGGGATGTCTCCCAGTTCAGTTACTCAGGGGTCAGGGACCCACTTGAGCGGGCAGTCTGCCCCTTCTCAGATCTCAGCCTCCGTGTTGGGAGATCCACTGCTCTCTTCAAAGCTGTCAGACAGAGTCCTTTGCGTCTGCAGAGGTTTCTGCTGCTTTTTGTTGTTGTTGTTGTTGTTGTTTAGCTGTGCCCTGTCCCCAGAGGTGGAGTCTACAGAGACAGGCAGGTTTCCTTGAGCTGCTGTGAACTCCACCCAGTTGGAGCTTCCCAGGGGCTTTGTTTACCTACTTAAGCCTCAGCAATGTTGGGCGCCCCTCCCCCAGCCTTGCTGCTGCCTTGCGGTTAGATCGCAGAGGGCTGTGCTAGCAATGGGGGAGGCTCTGTGGGCATGGGACCCTCCCGGTCAGGTGTGGGATATAATCTCCTGGTGTGCCCATTTGCTTAAAGAGCAGTATTGGGGTGGGAGTTACCGGATTTTCCAGGTGTTGTGTGTCTCAGTTCCCCTGGCTAGGAAAAGGGATTCCCTTCCCCCTTGCACTTCCCAGGTGAGGCGATGCCTCGCCCTGCTTCAGCTCTCGCTGATGGGGCTGCAGCGGCTGACCAGCACCGATTGTCCGTCAATCCCTAGTGAGACGAATCCAGTACCTCAGTTGAAAATGCAGAAATCACCAGTCTTCTGTGTCGCTCTCGCTGGGAGTTGGAGACTGGAGCTGTTCCTATTTGGCTGTCTTGCTCAATATAGAAGTCAATTTTAAAAATAGTTTTTTTTTTGCATTTGAAAATACAGCAATAAACTGCATAAACAGCTGTTTCCAATTATATGCAAATCATGAAGCCATTTTTGGTTTCTTGTAGAAGATGTAGGAAATGTCAGAGGAAACATTAAAATGCCGTTGTATAAATTTACATGTAAAATAGAATTCAGCTTTGTACAACACTAATATTGACGAAGAATTCATTTCAGAGAACTGCTACTCCAGTCTTTGTCTATATATATGAAAACTTGTATTTTTTTTTACTTTTATTTTGCAATAATGTATCAGAAATCAGAAATTTAGTCCATATTGTCACAGCGTATAAAGAACCAACAGGTTCCTAATGATTGCATCAGCTGAAAAATCAGCCTTCTCAAAATTAAAAACTAGCAAAAATTACTTATCTTGCATTTGCCATGAATTTCAATTATATATTGAAAATGAAGTTTCTAAAAATACAAAGTTTGATGACTTAATAAATGAATTTGCCAAGAGTGCCAGAAAATCTTACCATCAAGATATCATATTAACAAAGTATTAGTAATTATTGTATCCTTTAAAGTTATAACAAAACTTTTTTGTTATTTGCAAATTTATGTTATAGATATTACTATTGTACCTATTACATTTTACAAGTAATAAAATATATTAAAAATTGCAAATTTATGTTATATATTACTATTATACCTATTACATTTTACAAGTAATAAAATATATTAAAAGAAAAACATAACTTATTTTACCTTTTACTATAGTTCTTTTTATACATTTTTAGTAACTGACCTCACATTTTTATTTTGCACTGGCCCCATCAATTACGTAGTCATCTCTGCCCTGTATTAAGAAGAAAAAAAATCGAAAAAAAGTCAAACCCATATGACCATTTCAGTATATGCAGAGAAAGCATTTGACAAAATGTAGTATCTATTTCTGATTAAAACTCTCAAATGAAGAATAGAAGATAACTTTCTTTAATCTGATAATAGTCATCTATAGACAGTGTACAATTGACATTGTATATAATTGTGAAAAATGGAATGATTTCTTTCCAATATGAAGAACATGACAAGGATGTCCACTCATACTTGATAGTGTAATACATACTACCTAGTTTAACCAGGGAAGAAAAAGAAAGGAGACTAGAGTGGAAAAGAAGTAGAAATGCCTTTATTCACAAAAGATACAGTTATCTATGTAGGAAATCTAATGGAGTCTCCAAAGATATGGGAAAAAGAATGACTAGAATTATTAAGTGTAGCTAGGTGGCAGGAGAAAAATATGTAAAAATGAATTTTACTTCTATATATTAGCAATGATCAATTGGAAATGGAAATTTTTGAAGATTCTATTTGTAATAGTATCAAAAATATATTTTTTTATAGTTATGTATGGCAAAAGATGTGAAAGACCACACTGGAAACAATCCACTGCAGAGAGAAATTGAAGACCTAAACAAGTGGAACTCCCTGCTTATGTCAGAAAGCTCAATATTACTGACATGTTTTGCTGTTTACATGACTTACAGATTTAAAATAATATAATTCCATGTAGTAATTAGCAGAATTTCTTGTAGTAATTGAGTATGCAATTCTAAACTTTATGTGGAAATACACAGGAACTAGAATAACTAAAACTTTCAAAAATAAAAGCTGAGTTGTATGAATAAGATTACCTAATTTCAAGACTCAATGTAAAAGTTTGCTGAGACTTGGTCTTTTTGTCCAGACTACATTTTCTTCAATTTTAACATCTAGTAGTTTTATTAAGATATGTTTTGGAGAAAACTGTTGCTGAACAGTTTTCCCAGGTTCGTGATGGTTCCTTTGCATATGTGGATCAGGTCTTTTACTTTTGGACAGTTTTCTTAGATTATACTTTTTAATATTGGATTTATTCTGTTGTTTTCTTTTTTCTTCTTTAAGGACTGCAATAACATATATACTATATTAAAATTTTATTTATTTATTTAATTGTAGACCATCTTTATCCAGAACTTTTTTTCTGATCCCATTTTCTTCTTTCTTACTCCTTTAAAATTATTGCTGCTGCTTTTTTTTCTTGTTTCATTCTCCTTTACAGTGCTGTTCATTCAAGTTTCAGTCAAGTGTAGCTTCCCCTTTGGCTCTGTATTAGTTTACTCAGGCTGCTGTAACAAAATTCAACAGACTGGGTAGCTTAAATAAATTTTCTCACAACTGTGGAGGCTGGAGGTCTGAAGTCAAGGTGCCAGCAGGGTTGGTTTCTGGTGAGGTCTTACTCCTTGGCTAGATGGCATTTTCTTCTGGTGTCCTCACACAGCCTTTTCTCTGTGCATATGACCAGTGATTGGGGGTGGTGGGTGTGGGGAGAAAGAGAGCTCATGCATGTGCTTTCCAGTCTCCTCCTCTTCTTATAAGGACACCAATGACATTGTATTAGTTTCTTACCCGTATGCCCTCATTTAACCTTAGTTAAAACTATCTCCTTAAAGTACCCATCTTCAAATACAGTCACACTAGAGGTTGAGGTTTTAACATACACATTTTGGGGGTGGGGCACAGTTTAGTCCATAACAGATTCCTTAATAAAGAATGTCTTTAATAAGACTTGAATTACAGTCTTATTTTCTGTGATTACTGTGTCCTCTTTACAACTTCATTCCTGAGTTTGATTACCCTTTGCCTCTTTAGTTTGCATACAATCCAAGCCTCTTCTCTTGGATTTCCCAGTAGCCTGAGCTTTAATTTGCGTGAACTCAGACATCTTCTGAGTATTTTCCCACTCACAGTGAAACTTTCCCTTTCTGGGAGTAGTGTTGTGTTTCATCCTCTCTGGGCTGTTTGTCTCCTCTATTCCATGTGATCACCACAGTCTCTGGCTGACTCTCTTTGTAGGCATGGGCTGTCACTTTTTACTGTATTTGAATATCTATTGCTTAGTAGTATTTGAAATTAGTAACATTCTCCATCTCCTAGTTATGCTAAAGTCACGGAATGTTATAGATAATATTATTTGCTCCACTTATGCTGACTTTTATAATTCTTGGGGCGATGCACAGGGAAATGCAGATGTAAGCAGTTGCTATTATTCTTCTTACATTAGAAACCAAATGTGTGCATTCATATAGTTAAATTCCTCTCTGTTTTGTCACTAGCCTAGGCCTTTTGTTCTGGGTTTTATTTTTGTTTTTTCACCCCAAACCTATGAAATACAAAAAATATGCACTTGCAATTATGTTCATCCTTGGAAATTGGCCAAAAAACCAGAGTTAGCTACAACATGGGGCATTTGTATAGAGGTTTTATTCCCTGAGAAATGTTTTAGAATTTATATAAGATTAATTTTGCTTGTTTCTAGAAGTCTGGACAGCTGATCACCTGAAAGAGAGGAGCCAAGAAAACCAATCTAAACATTTGTGGGAAGTTGTGTTCATCAATAATGAAATGCTGACTAAGGAACAAGGTGATGTAATAGGAATACCATTTAACGTGGACGTAAGCTCTTTTCCTTCTGGAAAACTGTTCTGTCAGTATGACTCATGTGAAATGAGTTTCAACACTGTTTCAGAATTGGTTATCAGTAAGATAAACTATTTAGGAAAAAAGTCTGAAGAATTCAATGCCTGTGGGAAATTGTTACTCAATATTAAGCATGGTGAAACTCATACTCGAGAGAAAAATGAAGTTTTGAAAAATAGGAACACTCTGAGTCATCATGAGGACGCTTTGCAGCATGAGAAGATTCAAACTTTAGAGCACAATTTTGAATACAGTATATGTCAGGAAACCCTCCTTGAAAAGGCAGTATTTAATACACAGAAGAGAGAGAATGCAGAAGATAATAACTGTGAATATAATGAATTTGAGAGAACTTTCTGTGATAGTTCATCCCTCTTGTTCCATCAGATACCTTCGTCAAAGGACAATCACTATGAATTTAGTGATTGTGAGAGGTTCTTATGTGTTAAGTCCACCCTTTCTAAACATCACGGGGTACCTATGGAACACAATGATTGTGGAGAAAGTGGGAATAATTTCAGGAGGAAATTGTGTCTGTCGCAGCTTCAGAAAGGTGATAAAGGAGAGAAACACATTGAATGTAATGAATGTGGGAAAGTTTTCTGGGAGAAGTCACATCTCACTCGACATCAGAGGGTGCACACAGGAGAGAAACCCTTTCAATGTAATGAATGTGGAAAAGCTTTCTGGGATAAGTCAAACCTCACTAAACATCAGAGATCACACACAGGGGAGAAACCTTTTGAATGCAATGAATGTGGGAAAGCCTTTAGCCATAAGTCAGCTCTCACATTACACCAGAGAACACATACAGGGGAGAAACCCTATCAGTGTAACGCGTGTGGGAAAACTTTTTGCCAGAAATCTGACCTCACTAAACATCAGAGAACACACACAGGGCTGAAACCCTATGAATGTTACAAATGTGGAAAATTCTTCCGTGTGACTTCGCACCTTAAAGTACACCAGAGAACTCACACGGGTGAGAAACCTTTTGAATGTCTTGAGTGTGGGAAATCCTTTTGTGAAAAGTCAAATCTTACACAGCATCAGAGAACTCACATAGGAGATAAATCTTATGAATGTAATGCATGTGGGAAAACTTTCTACCACAAGTCATTACTCACTAGGCATCAGATAATTCATACAGGGTGGAAACCTTATGAATGTTATGAATGTGGGAAAACCTTCTGCTTGAAGTCAGACCTAACAATACATCAGAGAACACACACAGGTGAGAAACCCTTTGCATGTCCTGAATGTGGGAAATTCTTTAGCCATAAGTCAACCCTCTCTCAACATTATAGAACACACACAGGGGAGAAACCCTATGAATGTCATGAATGTGGAAAAATCTTTTACAATAAATCATACCTAACTAAACATAATAGAACACATACAGGGGAGAAACCCTATGAATGTAATGAATGTGGAAAAACCTTCTACCAGAAGTCACAACTCACTCAGCATCAGATAATTCACATAGGGGAGAAACCCTATAAATGTAATGAGTGTGGAAAAGCTTTCTGCCATAAGTCAGCTCTCATTGTACATCAGAGAACTCATGCACAAGAAAAGCCTTATAAATGTAACGAATGTGGCAAATCTTTCTGTGTGAAGTCAGGACTTACTTTTCATGAGAGAAAGCACACAGGGGAGAAACCCTATGAATGCAATGAATGTGGGAAATCCTTCAGTCACAAATCATCACTCACAATACATCACAGGGCTCACACAGGAGAGAAATCTTGTCAATGTAATGAATGTGGAAAAATCTTTTACCGTAAATCAGAACTTGCTAAACATCAGAGATCACATACAGGGGAAAAGCCCTATGAATGTAACACATGCAGGAAGACTTTCTCTCAAAAGTCAAATCTCATTGTACATCAGAGAAGACACATAGGAGAAAAACCTTATGAATGAAATGGATATTGGAAATTTCCAGCCACAGGTCAGCCTCCATAATGCCTCAGATGATTTACACTGTGGAGAAAGCCCTGCTGACATCCTGAATGTTCAGTAACTATCCACAAACTCACCTTATGTTACTCTGAAGTGACAGTAGGGGATAAACCCATAGACTACAACAATTATAGGACAGCTTTTGTTAGGAAGTGATATTCTATTTAATATCAGATGGTTATTACGGGCATAAAACCTTACAGATTTTTTTGAATTTGTAAAAGTTTTTGGCAAAAATACAAATAAGATTATGTTAGAATTTACACTGAGGAGAAAATTGTCAATTTAAGAAATTTAAAGTGAAAATTTTGCATAGAAATAAAATATGACAAGTTATGTTTTCAGTTTGATACAATAATAGTTTTTAGGGTACCTAATAGTAATTTATAGATGTATATTGTGGAATATAAAGCTTTAAGAACTTAAAAAAAAAAGTAATAATTAAAATAACCTCACAAGAAGTTGTAATGAGTACAGAGAATTCCCATGTACACTTCACCAAGCCTCCTCTAAGGATAATGTATAATTATAATATATGGTCAAGTCCAAGAAATCGATGTTACCTTGCTAGTAGATACAGACTTACTCAGATTTTACTATGGTTTGCGTGCACTCTGTGTGTGTGTTTATATCAAACTTTTACCACTTTTACATTTGAGTAACCGTCAGCACAATTAGTTTACAGAACTGAAAAGGAATCTGAGCTCTGTATAGTATCAGGATTGCAAAGGAATCAGGATTTAGCCTCAAGTAGTTCCCTTGTATTAATAATCACATGCTTTCTGCAACCCTATCCCTGGCATCCACTTTATTATGAAGCTTTTTTTAAAGCATAAATTGATTAATATCAATTTATTAATGGGCAATTAATGGGCAGTAGCATTAAGCACATCTGCGAGTTATCCCTGAAGTTCATAGGACTTACAAATGTATAAGTGGTATGTGATGTAAATCGTGTGTTTTATATGCATAATGGAATTTAACGTAATTGTGAATAGGAAGTAGGTATCCTAGTTTAGTAGTGGTTATATCATCAGGCCCATCCCAGATGTTTGCCATGTCCTGAAACAATTTGAGACCTACAGAGCTAATGTTTATCCATTTAAAAGGAAAAATCAAAATAACAACTTATCTAAAAAAAAAATCTGTCCTGTGCATGTGAAGATCTAGGCTTGCCTCCATGTTACTCCCTTTCTCTTCCTACCAGTGACTCATCCCATGCCATGAAGTGCTTAGGGTACATATGTGAACACTCCAGCCTTCAGCATAAGTGGTAGTCCAAATTTTCTTTAAGCAGCTGCTCTTCAAGACAGGGCCCTGGAAAAAGGCCCACACGTATAGCCCAGTTGCTGCCCAGGGCGGTTGAATTGTCATTTCAAGGCACATTGTACCCAGACAGGGATCTGAAACCTCAGAGACTTTTGCGAATATGAAGAGGAGGGTTGAGGCTGGAGCAGAGCCAGAATCAAGCTGGCATGGGGCTGTTATTGACAGTGTGAAGATTGTACATTATATTACATTATCAGATCATACAAATAATCTAAGATTATACAGTCTGGTGATCCTAGATTACGCAAGTAATCTAAGTTCCACTTTAGGAAACTAGCAAAAGAAGAGCAAATTAAATCCAAAGTAACCTGGAAAAAAATTAAAGTAAAAATCATAGAAATTGAAAAGAGAAAATCGATAAAACCCAAAGCTGGTTGTTTGAAAAGGTCAGTAAAACTGATAAACGTCTAGCTAGCTTAAGAAAAAACAGAAGACAAATATTGCTAGTACCAAAAATGAAAGAAGCCAAGCCATCACAGCTGATCCTATGGTCACCAAAAGGATTAGAAAGAAATATGGACAACTCTGTCCATAAATTTGATAACTTAGCTAAAATGGACGAATTCCTTGCAAGATGCATTCTCTCAAAGCTCACACAAGGTAGACCTCAGTAGGCATATATATCTATTAAATAAATCAAAGCAGTAATTAATAACCTTTCAAGGCCGGGTGCGGTGGCTCATGCCTGTAATCCCAGCACTTTGGGAGGCTGAGGCAGGCGGATCACGAGGTCAGGAGTTCGAGACCAGCCTGGTCAACATGGTGAAACCCCGTCTCTACTAAAAGGACAAAAAATTAGCCAGGCGTGGTGGCACGCATGTGTAGTCCAAGCTACTCAGGAGGCTGAGGCAGAAGAATCACTTGAACCCAGGAGGTGGAGGTTGCAGTGAGCCGAGATTGTGCTACTGTACTCCAGCCTGGGTGACAGAGTGAGACTCCATCTCAAAAAATAATAAAGCCTTCCAAAATAAAGTGCCAGGACCAAATGGGTTCACTGATGTGCATTTTTTGAGATACTTAAGGTAGAAATGATACCAAGTCTCTACCGTGTCTTTCAGGAAATAAAAGCAGAGATAACACTCCCAACTCATTTTGTGAGGCTAGTATTACCCTAATACCACAACCAGGCAAAGATATTACAAGAAAGAAAAACTACAGATCAGTATTTCCAGTGAACACAGATAGAGAAATCCTTAAAATGTTAGCAAATCAGGAATGCAAGACTTGTTCAACATTTGATATTCAGTGTAATCCATTGCATGCATTAGCAGCTCAAATATGAAATACGATCATATCAGTAGGTGCAGAAAAAGCATTTGACAAAATCCAATATCCATTCGTGGTAAAACCTCAACACAGAAGGAATACAGGAGAACTTACTCAAGTTGGTAAAGAACTGCTACAAAAAACCCTACAGCTAACATCATCCTTGAGGTTTCCAACTAGATGCTTTCCTACTAAGATCAGGAACATGGCAAGGAACACTACTTTTCAGCATTGTACTCGAAGTGCTATCTAATGCAGTGATAAAAAAAAAATGCACATAGATTTGGAAGGATGAAATACAACTATCTTTGTTCACAAATAACATGATTGTCTTTGTAGAGAATTCCAAATAACAAAATCCCTGCTGACATTAATAAGCAATTATAGCAAGGTTGCAGGATATAATCCTCAGATAGATGATAAGGCATTAGACATCAAGTCACTAAAAGACCTGGAGGAACCCTAAATGCTTATTAAGTGAAAACCAATCTTTAAAGGCTTTCTATTTTTTTATTGCAATTATATGATATTCTGGGAGAGTCAAAACTATCGAGCCAGTGAAAGGACCAGTGGTTGCTGAGAGTTGAGGGGAAAGGAGGGATGGCAGACAGAGAGGTGATTTTTAGGGCAGTGAAAGTATTCTCTACGGTAATGTAATTTGTCGAAACGCAGAGAATGGAAAACAGTGAACGGAAAATGCAGAGTAAACCCTAATGTCAACTCTGGACTTCAGTTAATAATAATGTATTACTATTGGCTCATTAATTGTAACAAATGAACCATAATGATGAAAGATGTTAATAATTGGGGAGCCTGTGGACGATCGGAGGAGTGAAGGGTTATATGAGGATTTGCTGTACTTTTTGCTCAATTTGTCTGTAACCCTAAAGCTACTCTAAAAAATGAAGTGTATTAAGTAAATAAATAAGTAAATAACCAACCCTGAGGAACATCTTGTTTCTGTACTTGTTAGTCGTATGTTTTTGACTGAACCTGTAAATCACCATTAGTGAACATTTGAATTGCTTTTATACGTCCTTAGTATATTTTAAATTATGGTAATGGTGACCTGAAATTAAGGACTAGTATTCTTGGTTCTCTTGATATCTGAAGCCAGAAGGGCCTCAAATGACCTAACCTCGTTTCCAGCACCACTGCTTCCACAGGTGAAGTAACTTAGCAGACAGTCCTCCTTGTCAGGAGGGCCAGACACAGTTCCTGCTTATTCCTAAGTAGTAAGATTTTCTTCCTTGCCAGCTCTTGGAATTATTCACCAAACTCCTCACATCCTCCCACAGCAAACAGTGGTCACTGTACTCTCTGGATAATACAGCTGCTCACCACAACCCTT
The DNA here is from genome assembly GCF_000951035.1 of Colobus angolensis palliatus. NCBI lineage: Eukaryota > Metazoa > Chordata > Mammalia > Primates > Cercopithecidae > Colobus > Colobus angolensis. The sequence continues at coordinate 270,930 of NW_012118755.1, read as the reverse complement.
CCTTTTCCACTCTGCTCCCAAGTAGAACCTTGTGTGGCTCTGTCCGGCATGTGGTGTCCTTCTCACCTTTCTGAGAGTTGGTGTGACTGACAAACTCACTTAGATCTTATCTGTCCAGTGTCAGGTGTTCAGTATTCAACCTTTCTGTAGCATCAGGGTAGGGGTCCCTCCTTCATCAGGGTGAAAAGGAAGCAGTTACAACCATTGGCATAAACAGGATGGCCCATCCAAAGCCAGGGTCATCTAGTCCAATTTTAACTGCTGTTGGCTAACTGATAGTTTCCATATTATGGCAAAGGCTTCTTTGACAGAACCACTAGTTGCTGGCAGGTTTGCACTTGACCGGTGCTGTAATGCACTTTTCTTGGGGGAGGTGAGTGTCGCATCTCTTCCCATCCTAATATGCTCTGTGTGCAGGACAGGAATGCTCGCCCATTGGCTATGTGCTTGCGTGACTTGACTTGGGCTCAGTCTGTTTGACAGGTGGTCTCTGAGGCTCCCACCTGTAAAGGTATTGACCACACAGCACACAAACTGATCAGCTCTTTAGCGCCATTTTCCAATGGTCTGGCTAGAGCTCTTTGATTATCATCATGGGCTGCATGGAACATCCCTACAGACTGTCGTTTGTTACTGAACACCCCTGGGTTGTGCATGCAGATGGCCTATTGTGAGGTTTGTGGAAAGGCAGGAGACAACTGAGGGAGGTGAGTGTGGCACTCTAGTTGCCTAATGAGGCATTCAGGAAGGGTAGTACCTGCACCCCTCTCCTGTGCTGCTCCTTCACTTGCTGCTCCTTCACTTCACACATGCTTTCCTGACCCCTAAGAGTGTCAAGATGCACATGCATGGTGGCCCATGGTCCAGGTGCTGATGAGAAGAGAAAAAGGTACCAGTTCTCCCCAGATTACCAGAGGAAGTAACTCTCTTGCTCTCCCAATGCAAAACCCCTCTCCAATGTGCCTGAGCATGGCCTGGCATTGCTGCTTGCCAACATGCCACAGGGTGAACCTTGCAATCATGGGAACTGATGGCCTGCACCTGGGCCACAGACTATACGCCCTTACCTTGAGCATAGGGAGAGTGACTGTGACATCCACTGTGCTTTGAGTGTCTGTGTCCGCTCCAAAAGTAATGTTGAGGCCGGGTTCAGTGGCTCAACAAATCCCAGCACTTTGGGAGGCCGAGCACAAATCCTAGCATTTTGGGAGGCCAAGGCGGGAGTATCACTTGAGGTCAGGATTTCAAGACCAGCCTGGCCAACATGGTGAAACCCTGTCTCTACTAAAAATACAAAAATTAGCTGGGCATGGTGGGCGCCTGTAATTCCAGCTAGTTGGGAAGGTGAGGCAGGAGAATCACTTGAATCGGGGAAGCGGAGGTTGCAGTGAGCTGAGTTGTCGCCACTGCACTTCAGCTTAGGCAAGACATGTTGAAACTGAATCCAGTGCAACAGCTTGCAAAAGTTTGGCCTTTGGGAGGTGGTAAGGTCATGAGAGCTCCACCTCATAAATGATTAGTGATCTTAGGACCCATCTGGAGAGAACACACTAGGCCCCTTTTTGCGCCTCTCCTTTCTGACATGTGAGGGCCCAATGTCACTCCCCTCAAGAGGAAGCAGCAAGGAGGGGCTGCCTTGGAAGCTGAGACTTGGCCCTCACTGGATACTCACCTTTCTGGCGCTTTCATCTTGGACTTCCCTGCCTCCAGAGTTGTGAGAAGTAACTATCTATTGTTTATAAACGACCTAGTCTCGGGTGGTTTGTTATAGTAGCACAAATGGACGAAGACAAAATGTCTCTTGGAAATTTGGCATTTGGCCATGCTACAGTCTCATCTCTGCACATGAGGAATATGTTGGGACACTATTGAAAAAAATCAAACTCAACACCTAACGGCATGGTCCCAATGCTGCCTACGACATTTGTCAGATTATTTTCAGGGGAAACTGTGAGACTATTGTGAGTGTTTGTGTATGGACATGCAGCCTATGTGTATGTGAGGTGAGGTTGGGAGAGAGATTTATGATACCCCAGTTAATAGAATCAATCTGAAGGATCTCTTGAGCCCAGGCTGTAGTGAGCTATGGTGGTGCCACTGCACTCCAGCCTGGGTGACAGAGTGAGACTCCGTCTCTTTAGAAAACAAAAGGCTTTCTGCGATGGCTCGCCTGTAATCCCAGCACTCTGGGAGACCGAGGCAGGTGGATCATGAGGTCAGGAGATCGAGATCATCCTGGCTAACTTGGTGAAACCTCGTCTCTACTAAAAATACAAAAAGCTGGGCGTGGTGGCAGGCGCCTTTAGTCCCAGCTACTAAGGAGACTGAGGCAGGAGAATGGCGTGAACCTGGGAGGCGGAGCTTGCAGTGAGCTGAGATCGCGCCACTGCACTCCAGCCTGGACAACAGAGCAAGACTCCGTCTCAAAAATAAAATCTGAGAAAAAGTATACTGTGCCAATCATCTGGAAGCAAACAGTGAGTTTGGAATGTGCACACCCTAAAGAAACCCTAAAGTAAAGTGCATCTATGTCTGTGTGTAGTAATAACAGACTGGCATTTTTGCAGATTCGAGCTATGAACTAGAGCAAGGCATTCTGACTCTGGTCCCACAGGTTCACATGGAAAGGAGACAGCACAAATGAATGAAGGAACTGTGGGAAAGACAGGCATCTTGATAAATTACATTTCCTTTTTAAGGATATTTTTAAGGCACCAGTGGAAGCAGACATAGCTTGGTAATCCATGGTGTATTCTCAGAATGTACCACTTGAATGGAAGAGATGAGACACAAAGACAACCAAGAGGCTTAAACTTGACAAAAATTTATTTATAACAAAAAGGGCAGCTTTGTGCATAGAGGTACATGTAAATATATACAAAATGCTAATGGTGTCAGAAGATGAACATCTTGCTTTGTTCAGTAATTTCATGGAGTTGCTGTTTTGCATTTCTTTGTCATGTTCTCTGTCTACATGTTTAAAGGGAGGATTACATGTGAACACTATTCAGTATTACGCATCTAAGCTTGTGTTACCAATCATTGGTAGATAGATAGTGAGAGAACTTCTAGTTCCCATCTCCTCCAGTAAGAGGTAAGATGCAAACCCTTTGTGATGAACTCACATCAAGACGAAATATAGCACCCCCGTTTTCTCTGCATCAGCCTGCCTTCAGGCTCGCCCTGTGAACTCACCAAAGGGAGTTAAGTGTGGATGTGTCTCTTTTACCTATTTTCACTTTGGTTCATTTCTAGTTTGTGCATTGTCCAGACTGCCCAGGATGTGACGATCGCAGGGAGGAGGTCGTGTTTGTCATAAAAATGCTTTGGCTCCTTAGGATTCAGCAAAGGTATCCACTACCTGGTGTCCGTGGTGCCTGCAGAACAGTGTGGAGCTTAGAAACAATCACGTAGGCCATGAAGGGAGGCCAGAGACTTAAGTGGTGTCCACAAAGCAGAGAGAAGATGCTCCTTTTGGGTTTCCAAGTGGTCAGTTTCCTCTTGCATTAGTCTTGTTCCAGGATATGGTGTGTCCCCTTGTTTATCCTCCTGTAGGTCACGCTACTTCATCCTGGGGAGGAGCCGGATGGGGTGGTGAGAAGAACGCCTCCTCCCTCCTATAATACCTGAAGCCCTAGTGAGCTCTGCAGGGCATCGAGCAGAACCTGAAACTTCCTGGCAGCGGGCCGTGGAGGGTTCTCCTGTCCTAATCCTAACTGGTGATGCTGATTTCTGAAACTGAGGTTGTCAGGAGTTCATCTAAAAGGCATGAGTCAGGGCACAGTGGCTCACACCTGTACTCCCAGCACTTTGTGGGGCCAAGGTGGGTGGATCACCTGAGGTCAGGAGTTTGAGACCAGCCTGGCCAATATGGTAAAACCCTGTCTCTACTAAAAATACAAAATTTAGCAGGGCATGGTGGCGGGCGCCTGTAATCCCAGCTACTCAGGAAGCTGAGGCAGGAGAATCTCTTGAACCTGGGAGGCAGAGGTTACAGTGAGCCGAGATCACACCATTGCACTCCCGTCTGGGTGACAAGAGTGAAACTGTGTCTCAAAGTGGTCCCTTGCTCGGCCGTGTCCTAGGCTGCTGCAGGTGTGTCCATGTAAGCATGCTGTGGAGCAGCTCCCTGTTCCCAGGTCACGATTTGATCACCATGTCTTGGGGTTGCTCACGCCACCATTGCCTAAGGTGGGCTCTGTCTTGCCAACCTTGTTGCGATCCTTGCTCAGGATGACCAGATGGAGGCTGAGTAGCATCCTTGAAGGGCAGAACTCCCAGGCTAGTGCTGTCACTGTCCTTGTCATTCTGGCAATTTCCTTGGTACACATGCCAGAAAAGATACTAAATGGGTGAGATCACCCCTCCAAGAGTTGGTCCTGTTGACACATGGGTCCTGAGAGGAGAGATCTCCTGGCACAACCCAGGTGGACTGGGGCAGCATGACCCTTGGTGCCTGGCTCACACAGCCTCCACAGACCTGCTTAATGGAGGAAGAGCTGGTACAGATGACCAATGGCTGCTGGGGGAGTTGGAGGGAGGCCTGTGTGCCAAGCTGCTTGGGCAATGCATGCGTTGCTGTGATGCAGCTAAGCAGTAGGGTGAGGTCTGTGACTGGGGCTGCCAGGGAATTCATGGGGCTGCCTGTGCTCTGGCCTTGGGGCTGAGCTCTTTGGTTCTGAGCCCACATCGAAGAGAAAGGGAAACAGATGTCAGAAGACGTAAGAGGTTCCAGCTTCATTCCCTTGTCTGTGAGGCAGAAGTGACATCTGTTGGGCTTTATCTCGGTGATTCTGTCTGTACATAACATTTAGTCTGCAAAACGTGGATGAGTTAGGGGAATTATTGCCCTGGCCCATGAATGGATCCCACATTGATTTGCTAGAATGGCAGAATTTTCCCACAAAAGAGAGGACCCTAGATGATTAGATTATCACACCTGGGGATTAGTGGAGGGGCAAGGTCTACACTGGTGTCTAGTGCCTAGAAGCCTGGGTTGGAGATAAAGATCACAACACATAAGAAAGACATAAGACAAATATGACTTAAGACAAATAAGACACATAAGACAGTACCCTCATAACAAAGAACTCTCAACTTCTTTCAGGATACCAGCTCCCATTTCTCTAGTATCATCTCAGCGGGCAATACCACTTCCAAAATTATGGGACAAATTGTGCACCACAGACAGAAAACTTACTTAGATTCTGGATTCTGGAATACCTCTTTGTTTTGCCAACTCTTCCTTGATAGCAGTTGCAGGGAATTGGTTCCTCTGAAGAGCTTGAAGGAGGACACCTGTCTGTGGTTCCGTGATGGTGTGGCTTTTGTCTCCCTCCTTTGGTTAAGCATTCTGTAGGAAAACAAGAAGAAAAGAGGGCTTTCAGGCCATCTTCACATCAACCCTAAGACAGACATTTTCAAATATTGTTCTCACCACCCTTACTCCCTCCCAGGCCCCTGAGGTGCCCATGCACTGATACTGGCCCTTGGATTAAACGCCTGCAGTGCTGGAAGAAGAGGACTCTGCACTGCCTGCCACACCAGGACTGGAAGATCCATGACCTTCCCTTTTTCCAAACTAGCTTCCCACGAGATGGGGATGGTGGCCACTTCTCCAACACTAGCGTGCTGTGGAAGAGACATCAGCATTCTCTGCAACAAATTTGGAAACAGCCTAGAGAAATGTTTCTACTTCAAAGAATTGCACTGAGGAAGTGCACTGGCACTGCTGGGAACTCACCTGCGGCCCAGGCCTGATGCTTCTCGTGTCCTTGGAGCTGCTGTCCCCCTGAGGAGCATCCACACTGCAGCCAGCTCAGCCTCAGATGTCTTCTCTGGTTTTGAAAGCAAATCTAAGTGGGAAAAGAAGATTCAAGTTTTATCCGATTTAGTCTACATAATTTTAAGTATCTATTTAAGCTCAATACCAAGAATCACTTCCTTCTCTGTCCCATCTGTGGTCTCCAAAGGAAAGGTCCCTGGGTTAGGAGACATTGGCTGGCATCCTAAAGCCAGAGCTGGCCGACGGGTGTGTGTCCACTCTTCCTTCACCTCTTCCCTACCCCACACTTGTTTTTGTCTCACGCCCACTTGCTCTCTCTGCCTCCCTCTCAGCTTTAGGTCTCACAAAGGCTTTGGTTCAGGACTGACTGACTTTCCTTGGCTCTCTGTCATCTCCCCAGAGTCAAAGGCATTTCATAACACACAATCCATGTGAAGGGACCTCTGATGACAATTCATTTAAAGAGGAGCTCACTAATTACCAGTACTTACTGCTGAGCCTGGAATCATTCGTGTATGCATCAGAGTTCATTCATTCCAGATGCAATACTAGATAAGGAGACTCCTATGAATCAAATAGCTGACTCTGAATAGATTGTGACTGCCATAATCAAACCCTGTGGCTGCCTTCTCCTTACTGGAGGGCTTAGAGGAATGCAGTTTTTTGTTTGTTTGTTTTGAGACACAGTCTCACTGCAATGCCCAGGCTGGAGTACAATGGTGTGATCTCAGCTCACTGCAACCTCCGCCTCCCGGGTTCAAGCAATTCTCCTGCCTTAGCCTCCTGAGTAGCTGGGATTACAGGCATGCACCATCATGCCCCGGCTAATTTTTGTATTTTGTGTAGAGATGGAGTTTCACCATGTTGGCCAAGCTGGCCTTGAACTCCTGAACTTGGGTGATCCACTCGCTTCGGCCTCCCAAAGTGCTCATATTACAAGCGTGAGCCACCGTGCTCGGCCAGGAATGTGCTTTTAATCATTCCTTAGTGTTTCATGTGGGGACTTGATAACTCACGATAAGGATTCTATCGTAAAAGACAAGCAATACCTGTTGACCTGCTCTTATGTCCCAGGCAGTTTGTAAAACTGTTACATCTGTTCTCTCAATGTGTCACTTCAAACACGATCAGGAAAGAAGTCTTAAACACGGCTGGAAATGTGGAGGAAACAAATACATTAGTGAGCACCCTGGCAGATCCAACCTCATTCTACATGGTTTCTTGTGCTTTCCTTCCACACCCATCAACTCCAGTGTGCGGGTTGCCAGTGCACCAGGCAATTTCCATGTCTTCCTGTTGGACACATTTTTTTTTTTTTTTTGAGATGGATTTCACTCTTATTTCCCAAGATGGAGTGCAATGGCGCCATCTGGGCTCACTGCAACCTCCGCCTCCCGGGTTCAAGTGATTCTCCTGTCTCAGCCTCTTGCATAGCTAGGATTACAGGCACATGCCACCACACCTGGCTGATTTTTGTATTTTTAGTAAAGACGAGGTTTCATCATGTTGGCCAGGCTGATCTTGAACTCCTGGCTCCAAAAGTGCTGAGATTACCGACGTGACCCACTGCCCTCGGCCTGGGACACACTTTCATTCTGCGATTTTATGTAGTACTCTGACACCTGGAATGGGCCCCCAAAGAGAAGGAAATACGTCTTCACCTGGCCTGCCTGAAACTCAGATCCCTGTATCCCAGGGCTTACTCAGGATTATAGGATTTGATATACAATCCTGACTGTAGGCTTTTCTTCATCAGAGTCCCTTTTACTTAGTTATTGACAGTCTGGATACACTTCTGGTGTGACTGTGATCTTTCCAGCTATTTCTTTTCTTTCTTTCTTTCTCTTTCTTTCTTTCTTTCTCTTTCTTTCTTTCTTTTCTTTCTTTCCTTCTTTCCTTCTTTCCTTTTTTCCTTTCTTTCCTTTCTTCCCTTTCCTTCTTTCCTTCTTTCCTTCTTTCTTTCTTTCTTTCTTTCTTTCTTTCTTTCTTTCTTTCTTTCTTTCTTTCTTTCTTTCTTTCTTTCTTT
>NW_012118755.1:259839-261423 GCF_000951035.1 Colobus angolensis palliatus | reverse complement strand
ACCTTGGGCAGTATGGCCATTTTCACGATATTGATTCTTCCTATCCATGAGCATGGTATGTTCTTCCATTTGTTGGTGTCCTCTTTTATTTCATTGATCGGTGGTTTGTAGTTCTTGAAGAGGTCCTTCACATCTCTTGTAAGTTGAATTGCTACGTATTTTCTTCCTTTAGAAACAGTTGTGAATGGGAGTTCATTCATGATTTGGCTCTCTGTTTTTTTGTTACTGGTGTACAAGAATGCTTGTGAGTTTTGCACATTGATTTTTTGTATCCTGAGACTTTGCTGAAGTTTTTTTATCAGCTTAAGGAGATTTTTGGCTGAGATGATGGGGTTTTCTAAATAGACAATCATGTCATCTGCAAACAGAGACAGTTTGACTTCCTCTTTTCCTAATTGAATACCCTTTATATCTTTTTCTTGCCTGATTGCCCTAGCCAGAACTTCCAACACTATGTTGAATAGGAGTGGTGCGAGAGGGCATCCCTGTCTTGTGCCAGTTTTCAAAGGGAATGCTTCCAGTTTTTGCCCATTGAGTATGATATTGGCTGTGGGTTTTTCATAAATAGCTCTTATTATTTTGAGATACGTTCCATCAATACCGAATTTATTGAGCGTTTTTAGCATGAAGTGCTGTTGAATTTTGTCAAAGGCCTTTTCTGCATCTATGGCGATAATCATGTGGTTTTTGTCTTTGGTTCTGTTTATGCTGGATTACGTTTATTGATTTGCATATGTTGAACCAGCCTTACATCCTAGGGATGAAGCCCACTTGATCATGGTGTATAAACTTTCTGATGTGCTGCTGGATTAGGTTTGCCAGTGTTTTACTGAGGATTTTTGCATCGATATTCATCAGGGATATTGGTGTAAAACTCTCTTTTTTTGTTGTGTCTCTGCCAGGCTTTGGTATCAGGATGATGTTGGCCTCATAAAATGAGCGAGGGAGGATTCCCTCTTTTTCTATTGATTGGAATAGTTTCAGAAGGAATGGTACCAGCTCCTCCTTGTACTTCTGGTATAATTCGGCTGTGAATCTATCTGGTCCTGGACTTTTTTTGGTTGGTAGGCTATTATTGCTTCAATTTCAGAGCTTGTTACTGATCTATTCAGGGATTCAACTTCCTGGTTTAGTCTTGGGAGAGTGTATGTGTCTAGGAATTTATCCATTTCTTCTAGGTTTTATAGTTTATTTGCATAGAGGTGTTTATAGTATTCTCTGATGGTAGTTTGTATTTCTGTGGGGTCGGTGGTGATATTCCATTTATCATTTTTTATTGCGTCTATTTGATTCTTCTCTCTTTTCTTCTTTGTTAGTCTTGCTAGCAATCTATCCATTTTGTTGATCTTTTCAAAAAACCAGCTCCTGGATTCACTGATTTTTTTGAAGGGATTTTTCTGTCTCTATCTCCTTCAGTTCTGCTCTGATCTTAGTCATTTCTTGCCTTCTGCTAGCTTTTGAATGTGTTTGCTCTTGCTCCTCTAGTTCGTTTAATTGTGATGTTAGAATGTCAATTTTAGATCTTTCCTGCTTTCTCTTGTGGGCATTTAGTGCTATAAATTTCCCTCTACACACTGCTTTAAA
>NW_012118755.1:252889-259429 GCF_000951035.1 Colobus angolensis palliatus | reverse complement strand
TTTTACATTTGCTGAGGAGTGCTTTACTTCCAACTATGTGGTCAATTTTGGAATAAGTGTGATGTGGTGCTGAGAAGAATGTATATTCTATTGATTTGGGGTGGAGAGTTCTGTAGATGTCTATTAGGTCCCCTTGGTGCAGAACTGAGTTCAATTCCTGGATATCCGTGTTAACTTTCTGTCTTGTTGATCTGTCTAATGTTGACAGTGGGGTGTTAAAATCTCCCATTATTATTGTATGGGATTCTAAGTCTCTTTGTAAGTCTCTAAGGACTTGCTTTATGAATCTGGTTGCTCCTGTATTAGGTGCATATATATTTAGGATAGTTATACATATGAATTGTTGAATTGATCCATTTACCATTATGTGATGGCCTTCTTTGTCTCTTTTGATCTTTGTTCGTTTAAAGTCTGTTTTACTGGAGACTGGGATTGCAACCCCGCCTTTTTTTGTTTTCCATTTGCTTGGTATATCTTCTTCCATCCCTTTATTTTTAGCCTATGTGTGTATGTGCACGTGAGATGGGTCTCCTGAATACAGCAAACTGATGGATCTTGATTCTTTATCCAATTTGCCAGTCTGTGTCTTTTAATTGGAGCATTTAGCCCATTTACATGTAAGGTTAATATTGTTATGTGTGAACTTGCTCCTGTCATTATGATGTTAGCTGGTTATTTTGCTTGTTAGTTGATGAAGTTTCTTCCTAGCATCGATGGTCTTTAAATTTTGGCATGTTTTTGCAGTGGCTGGTACCCATTGTTCCTTTCCATGTTTAGTGCTTCCTTCAGGATCTCTTGTAGGGCAGGCCTGGTGGTGACAAAATCTCTAAACATTTGCTTGTCTGTAAAGGATTTTATTTCTCCTTCTTTTATGAAACTTAGTTTGGCTGGATATGAAATTCTGGGTTGAAAATTCTTTTCTTTAAGAATGTTGCATATTGGCGCCCACTCTCTTCTTGCTTGTAGAGTTTCTGCTGAGAGATCCACTATTAGTCTGATGGGCTTCCCTTTATGGGTAACCCGACCTTTCTGTCTGGCTGCCCTTAACATTTTTTCCTTCATTTTAACTTTGGTGAATCTCATAATTATGTGTCTTGGAGTTGTTCTTCTCGAGGAATACCTTTGTGGCGTTTCTGTATTTCCTGAATTTGAATCTTGGCCTGCCTTGCTTGGTTGGGGATGTTCTCCTGGATTATATGCTGCAGAGTGTTTTCCAACTTGGTTCCAGTCTCCCCATCACTTTCAGGTACACCATTCAGACGCAGATTTGGTCTTTTCACATAGTCCTGTATTTCTTGGAGGCTTTGTTCATTTCTTTTTACTCTTTTTTCTCTGAACTTCTTGCTTCATTTCATTCATTTTATCTTCAGTCACTGATACCTTTTCTTCCAGTTGATCAAGTTGGTTACTGAAGCTTGTGGATTTGTCACATATTTTTTGTGTCATGGTTTTCAGTGCTATCAGGTCATTTAAGGACTTCTCTACCTTGGTTTTTCTAGTTAGCCATTTGTCAAAACTTTTTTCAACATTTTTAGCTTGTTTGTGATGGGTTTGAACTTCCTCCTTTAGCTCGGAGAAGTTTGATTGTCTGAAGCGTTCTTCTCTCAACTTGTCAAAGTCATTCTCTGTCCAGCTTTGTTCCGTTGCTGGTGAGGAGCTGCGTTCCTTTTGAGGGGGAGATGTGCTCTGATTTTTAGAATTTCCAGCTTTTCTGCACTGCTTTTTCCCCATGTTTGTGGTTTTATCTACCTTTGGTCTTTGATGATGGTGACGTACAAATGGAGTTTTGGTGTGGATGTCCTTTTTGTTTGTTAGTTTTCCTTTTAACAGTCAGGACCCTCAGCTTCAGGTCTGTTGGAGTTTGCTGGAGGTCCACTCCAGGCCCTCTTTGCCTGGGTATCAGCAGCAGAGGCTGTTGAAGAGTGAATATTGCTGAATAGTAAATGTTGCTGCCTGATCGTTCCTCTGGTAGCTTCATCTTAGATGGGTGCCAGACCGTGTGAGGTGTGAGGTGTCAGTCTGCCCCTAGTGGGGGCTGTCTCCCAGTTAGGCTACTCAGGAGTCAGGGACCCACTTGAGCAGGCAGTCTGTCCGTTCTCAGGTCTCAAATTCCATGCTAGGAGAACCACTACTCTCTTCAAAGGTGTCACACAGGGACATTTACATCTGCAGAGGTTTCTGCCGCCTTTTGTTTGACTATGCCCTGTCCCCAGAGGTGGAGTGTGCAGAGGCAGGCAGGCCTCCTTGAGCTGTGGTGGGCTCCACCCAGTTCGAGCTTTGTTTACCTACTCAAGCCTCAGCAATGGTCGGCTCCCCCTCCCAGCCTCACTGCTGCCTTGCAATTGGATCTCAGACTTCTGTGCTGGCAATGAGGGAGGCTCTGTGGGCATGGGACCCTCTGAGCCAGGTGCGGGATATAATCTCCTCATGTGCCGTTTGCTAAGACCCTTAGTAAAGCGCAGTATTAGGGTGGGAGTGACCCGATTTTCCAGGTGTTGTGTGTCACGGTTTCCCTTGGCTAGGAAAGGGAATTCCCTTCCCCCTTGCAATTCCTGGGTGAGGTGATGCCTCACCCTGCTTCATCTCTCGCTTGGTGGGCCTCACCCACTGTCCTGCACCCACTGTCCTACAAGCCCCAGTGAGATGAATCTGGTACCTCAGTTGGAAATGCAGAAATCACCTGTCTTCTGTGTCACTCTTGCTGGGAGCTGGTGGCTGTAGCTGTTCCTGTTTGGCCATCTTGGAACTGCCCCCCAGGTATTTCTTTCTTAACTGGAGAAACAGAATGGTTTTATTATTTATTTATTTATTTATGGAGACAGGGTCTCGCTCTGTCACCCAGGCTGGAGTGCACTGGTGCAATCTCGGCTCACTACAGTCTCTGTCTCCTGGGTTCAAGCAATTCTCTGTCGCAGGTGCCCGCTACCATACCTGGCTAATTTTTGTATTTTTAGTAGAGACGTGGTCTCACCATCTTGGCCAAGCTGGTCTGGAACTCCTGACTTTGTGATCATCCCAAAGTGCTGGGATTACAGGCATTAGCCACCACACCCAGCCGATTTTGTTTTTATATCCATTATTCCACTCAAAATATTCCAAAAATGGGATCAGACATTAAACTCTACAGTTTGTAAAGCCCACTTAGTAGAGGCCAGGCACAGTGGATCACTCCTGTAACCCCAGCACTTTGGGAGGCCATGGTAGGTGGATCACTTGAGGACAGGAGTTCGCGACCAGGAGTTCGCCAACAGGACGAAACCCCATCTCTACTAAAAATACAAAAATTAGCCAGGTGTGGCACACAGCTGTAATCCCAGCTACTCGGGAGTGTAAGGGATGAGAATGGCTTGAACCCAGAAGGTGGAGGTTGTAGTGAGCTGAGATTGCATCACTGCACTCCAGCCTAGGTGACAGTGAGACTCTGTCTCAAAACAAAACAGTAGAAACGAAACGAAAACCACGGGATGAGAAACAGGACTTTATGGCAGCCCTGACCTCACTGTCCTCAATATGACCTATTAAAAAACAAACATTCTGAGCATTCTGTAATACTGGTTCCAGGATCAATGACAACCTATCATGATCATGATGATCCTATTACCTGTATTCTCTAGAGCATGCGAATATGATTAAATTTTCTTCTACCAGGATAAAGGCCCAATTTCACTTTCTTCCCCCATCAATGAATACACCAGACCACATGTTCCATGATTGGTAAAAGGCAGAGATAGGGGTCTTACTTTCAGTTCATTCTTAACATGGTATGATAGGAGACTGCTTAGCCCAGCTTCTCTTTTTTCTTTGGCCCCAAGGAAATGAAATGGAAATACAAGCCCACCTGTATCCTAGACTCCAGACTGCCAATTTCTTTGGCCAGTTGTTCTCTAGTTGGTATACCAGGGTAGGAGTTCTGCTTAAACAATGCTTGAGGGGCATCCTTTTGACTCGCGATCAAAACAATTCTTTGTTGAAATTCTCTTAGGAGACAGCCTGGTATAAAGAAATGGGTCAAAGCCATGGGAAGGATTTGTTGTGGATTCATATCTGTGATGCAGATACAGGCCTTCTATTGATACCAGGTTGAAGATGTTGAGTCCCAGGGATCACTCTGTGTTTGTACTGTTTGGAAACACACTCCATGATTAACTGGGTGCAGGGCATTACACAGATTAGAAAAGGTAATGAGCCTTCATCCAGAGATCAACACCAAAAACTGAATCTCATGCCATTCATAACATTACACACAAACAATTCAGAAACTAGTTGAAAAAGGGGACATGAATGAAACATTTAGTTTCAAAATGTGAAAACCAAATTTAGACTTTCTGGATTAAACATATATAGGGCAAGAGTTGAAAAACTACCTTTTGCACTCTATGCTCACTACATGAGTAACAGAATCAATCATTCCCCAAACCTCACATCGCACAGTATACCCACGTAACAAAACTGCACATGTACCCCCTGAATCTAAGATAAAAATAGAACTTATTTTTTAAATTGTCAAAGAAATTAAAGATGTTATCTTTGAAGGGTGGTCATTAGGCTGAACCTTGATGTGGTAGGAAGGAGGCATGTAGCTGAGTCCCAGTGTTTATATCTGAAAAGGAGAGTGGATGGACTTGCATCCCCCGTGCAGGGACAATGACCAGCAGGGGTGTCAAGATCTGTTGTAATATTTGCAGCATTACTGAAGATCTGTGTAGCAAACTAATCCCCAGGTAACTCTTGGCAGGAATCAGGATACATCTATGTCACTTCTTGTAAAATTAAAAAGGAAACAACAGGAACAACAAAAAACCTGCCAATATTTCCTGGAATTTATGACACCAGACATTTTCTCAGAGCTGTGTGGCAGCCTTCGTAGTGGAGAATACAGTTTTTGTCCCACATCTCCATTCATTTTGGTCACTGTGCTTCACTCACATGGCATTGCAGTGCTGTGAGATATACCACAGATACAGTCGGCTTTGTCCTGGGACTGGATGTTAGAGATGGTTAAGGAGTGGTCAGCCTCAGACCTGGAGCCTGAGAAGTGATCAGGGATCCCCTCCCTTGCCGTGGTTTCCATCACTCTTAAGACACATCACACACCAAGGGGCTTCCCTGACCATGCTACCATGCAGTGCTGTAGGTGCTATGCTTACTGCTCAGCTTGCAGGTGAGCTTGTCTGAGTCTCCCAGTCTGGGAGAGGGACCCTGAAAACAAACTCATTACATCCTAGAGGAAGGAGAAGAGAGGACAGTTCTGTCATGAATGTGAGATCAGGATGCTGAGGGCCATCTTGACCTGTGCCATGAAGGAGGAGGATGAAGAGGAGGAGTAGGATGTATGCCACAGTCCAGATACCCCAGTGCTCTACTGAGGCAGCCTTGCTGCAGGCCTCTTATCCACCCTCCAGATCCTGGAGAAATGGGCCCTTCATGCAAACCCTTGGCCAACCAAACCCTTGCTGGGTCTTTCCTGCTGCCCTGTGGCGGGGTGTCATTTCTGGGAGGCGTGCGCCTGTTCTTAGCTTGGCTTGAGGCTCTGCAGAGACCCAGGGAGGACTCAGCTGCTAGCCCAATGAGTCCTGAGTGGAGGCCAGGATCAGTATCTGTTTCCCCATTTCCCCAGCTGACCCTACGGGTCCCCTCAGGGCAGGCCCACAGGCTATCCTTTCTGTGACTAGAGGAGGAGTGGTTTTCACAGAGGCTCCTGCTTCCACCTAGGCCAGGACCCCTGCCCACTCCCTGCCCAATGACAGAACGAGGTTCTTTCTCAGGGCAGCTCCTGATGTCTCAGTCTTTAGTTTTCTATGTAGGCCTCCTCAGTGGGAACAGGGTGCACAATTCTCACTTTATAAAGAGTTCTTAAGGGAAGGGTTATCTCATATACAAATCGCACCTGAAATAAGCATACATTATCTACAAGCAGGGGCGATTCAGCTCTGAATCCACTTCCCAGGGTACTCATGAAGCCAGGTTTCTCTCTCCCCACTTGATTGCTCGAGAGATCAGCGCACATAGTGAGCAGTCTGGTGAGTGCTGGAGAGGACAAATTCACCAGATTGATAGATCCACTGAATTCTCTGTCAAGTGAGGAGAACCCTGGGAGTGGAAGGAGAAAGTACTGGAGAATCAGAAGCCTTGGGGGGCTTTTTCTGAAGTAGGGGATTGGAGAGATTCACTAAAGGAAGGGGATGCAAGTGACAACTTCCAAGATCTGAAAAACTTCCCATGGTTTTTTGGACATAGAGAACTTGCTGACTTAGTGAGGAGGTCACAGGGGAGAAGGAGATGGTAGGAAAGAAAGAGAGACTGGAGAATCAAGACAGGAAATTGTGAATCAGAGATGAGGAATGGGAGAGGGTGAGGGTGTTCCACACTTTATCAAAGACTGGAGGAGGCGCCAGTGGGGAGATTGAACAGGAGTCAGAGGGGAGGTCAAGATTTGGGGTATGTTTGTATGTTTATTGTGGCACTATTCACAATAGCAAAGACTTGGAATCAACCCAAATGTCCATCAGTGACAGACTGGATTAAGAAAATGTGGCACAT
>NW_012118755.1:224807-251339 GCF_000951035.1 Colobus angolensis palliatus | reverse complement strand
AATTAGCCAGGCATGGTGGTGTGTGCCTGTAGCCCCAGCAACTGGGGAGGCTGAAGCATGAGAATCACTTGAGCCCCGGAGGCAGCTGTTGCAGTGAGCTGAGATTGTGCCACTGCACTCCAGCTTGGGCTACACAGTGAGACTCCATCTAAAAAAATATATCTATATACATATATATTATTATGAAGTTATTATATACTTACATTGTCTTCACAACCAGAGAAATTATTTAAATTAACCTAAAATGACACTAATGGTATATAAAATACAGAAAGATAAACAGAAAAATAATAATTGTGGAAATATTAGGAGTATATATGAAACAAATGCATGCAAATTCAAAATATGGGTTTATTGATTTGTCTTGGTTTATCAGCTTCCTAGGCCTGAAATCACATGGGCCACAAATTGGGTGGGTTAAAACAACAGAAATGTCTTAGTTCTCAGAGCTAGTAGCGCAAAATCCATAGGCAGGGCCAGGTTTCCTCTGATGTTTCTAGGGGAAAACTGTCCTCCTTCCTGGCTCCTGGTGGTTTCTCATTTCTTTCCTGCTCCTCCTATTTCCCATCCTGCCTCCACCCAGCAGGATGACCCTACATCAACTCAGTCCATGCATGTGAACCCACCACCTCCATGCACCATATTAAGCACAGTTCCCTGAGTGATCCATAATCACCAACCTCCAGGGCACTGACAGTCACTCTGTGCCCTCCCAGCTTTTGCAGAAAATTTTGGACAAGTCATCTCCAAATAAAGAAGACTTTGTCAATGTAAGACCATGCTTCTTTCTTATACAGAAATTTTGCTTTCCTGGTTTATTTCTTTTCCAATCAAATCTAGAGATAAAAATCTGACAATGTATATTATGGGAGACATACAATACCCTTGGTAGAGGTGGTATTAGGTGGGCATCTCTTACCAACTGACAGTTTCCATTATAAACTGTAATTTAGAGGCATTTCCCTCAGCACCAGCTTCCCCTTTGAATTAAGGACTGTGCCATTGCGAATCTAAATCAACTTGAGAGATAAATATGGCAGGAAAAGGTCTTATCTTTTCCACAGGTATCCTCTGTACCAGTTTTGGGGAACTTTGATTTTTGACTTAACCACTGTACCCCTTCTGAGTTTCTAAAGTCATCAGGAGAAAAAACAGACCTATGTGAAGTGCACAGCATAATATAATCCTCACAGTGCTTTTAAAATATGATTGCAGATCTCATCAGCCTCAGGGGAGAGTGGTGTGTACCTTGAAATAACTCACTGAGGCACAAACTTGCTGACTTCTTGTCCTCCATCTCGGAGAAGATATGGAGGGTATGAAGGATGGAGAAAAAGAGGAAGAGGAAATGTGATGGTGGAATGGGTAGCATAAAAAAGGGAAGGCAAGTAAGTATATATGTTCTCAGTGGCTTCTCACTTTCTTTTGGCCCATCAAGGAGACCGACACATCTGAGGAGAGTGCTGATGAGGCTGTTCTTAGCTGGGAACACACTTGTGCTTTGAAAACAACCCCCAAAATTGCTGCAGGCAAATGAGGGATGTCCTAGAACATCCTCCCAGGGAGCAGATACCCATTCTATAGAAGCTCTAAGCCTGCTGGGCTAAGCCCTCCACAGGCCACTTTAATGAGGAGGAGAGGCTCTAGGTAGTGGTAGGACCACCATGTTGCATGACTTTCCTGGGTGCCCTGTCTTTTTACTCCATCTAAGAAAAGAAAAAAAGTGTGTGTGTTGCTTTGAAACACAAGAGCAGATGTTTATCAGCAGCCTTTGCCTTTGTGGGAATTGTAAACTAAAAATAAATTTCTAACCCCTCACTGCCTGAACAGGCCCTACCTTGGTCAAAGAGACCCTAGAAAAACTTTAAAACTGAGTTTCTGGGGAGGAGGTTCAGACACATCTCCTTGTATCCCCTCATGTTTACGGTTTAGACAGAACTGCCCAGCATTAGTGTGAAAATAGAGATAATAAGACTGACATAGCTGGGTGTGGTGGCTCACACCTGTAATTCCAGCACTTTGGGAGGCTGAGGAGGGCGGATCATGAGATCAGGAGATCGAGACCATCCTGGCTAACATGGTGAAACTCCATCTCTACTAAAATACAAAAAATTAGCTGGGCATGGTATGGGTGCCTGCAGTCCTAGCTACTTGGGCGGCTGAGGCAGGAGAATGGCGTGAACCCGGAGGCAGAGCTTGCAGTGAGCCAAGATCATGCACTCCAGCCTGGGTGACAGAGCGAGACTCCATCTCAAAAAAAAAAAAAAAAAAAAAAAAAAAAAAAAAAAAAAAAAAAAAAAGATTTGGGGTGTGTTTACTTTCATTTCTGGTTTGTTTCTTAAAGTGACACCTCTGTCAGCATCTCAACTGTCCTCTCTAGCCATCTTCCTGCCTGGACTGGCAATGTTTTTATTTTATTTATTTATTTGGAGATGGAGTCTTGCCCTGTCTCCCAGGCTAGAGTGCAATGGCATGATCTCAGGTCACTGCAATCTCCGCCTCTTGGGTTCAAGCAATTCTCCTGTCTCAGCCTCCTGAGTAGCTGGGACTACAGGCCCCTGCCACCACAGGTGGCTAATTTTTGTATTTTTGGTAGAGACAGGGTTTCACCTTGTTGGTCAGGCTGGTCTCAAACTCCTAACCTCAGGTTATCCAGCCACCTCGGCCTCCCGGAGTGCTGGTATTATAGGCGTGAGCCACAGTTCCTGGCCCTGGACTAGGAAATGTTTAAGTCAAAAGTCTTTAGTTCTCTCTGCAAGAGATTACTCTTTGGTTTCTGTCTGCTTATGGCTTTCCTTCTTGTTTTCCACTATTCTTATGAATTTGAGGATATTAAAATATGTATGGGAAAGTTTGGGGGAAAGGACCCTTTAGAAATGCAAAGCCAGGTCCTATTCCAGACCCATGGAATCAGAATTCACACTTTACATGATCTCAGATGACTTGTGCACACAGTAACATCTGAAAAGCTCTGGTCTGACTCAGGCGTGAAAGCACTGGTGGGTGTTGGTGACAGACTGTTTCTCCTGCCTCAGTCTAGTCTCCTTCCTGCAAACATGGCCAGCAAGCTCCCTGTCTGCACTCTTATCTTGAGCAGGAGATGCCAGGCATGCTGCACCTGAGGCTTCCCACTGCACACGGAGGCATCTCCCTGAGCTCACAGATCCACAGAGCTTCAATAACAAGATGATCTGCACATTTTTATTGATATTAATAAGCAATTAGAATTAGCTAAAACTTAATATGTATTAGTACCTATGATAAAAATAATATTGTGGCTGGGCGCAGTGGCTCACACCTGTAATCCCAGCACTTTGGGAGGCTGAGGCGGGCAGATCGCCTGAGCTCAGAAGTTCGAGACCACCCTGGGAAACATGGCAAGACTCCTGTTTCTACAAAAAATTAAAAAAATTAGCCTGGCATGGTGGTGTGTGCCTGTAGCCCCAGCAACTGGGGAGGCTGAAGCATGAGAATCACTTGAGCCCCGGAGGCAGCTGTTGCAGTGAGCTGAGATTGTGCCACTGCACTCCAGCTTGGGCTACACAGTGAGACTCCATCTAAAAAAATATATCTATATACATATATATTATTATGAAGTTATTATATACTTACATTGTCTTCACAACCAGAGAAATTATTTAAATTAACCTAAAATGACACTAATGGTATATAAAATACAGAAAGATAAACAGAAAAATAATAATTGTGGAAATATTAGGAGTATATATGAAACAAATGCATGCAAATTCAAAATATGGGTTTATTGATTTGTCTTGGTTTATCAGCTTCCTAGGCCTGAAATCACATGGGCCACAAATTGGGTGGGTTAAAACAACAGAAATGTCTTAGTTCTCAGAGCTAGTAGCGCAAAATCCATAGGCAGGGCCAGGTTTCCTCTGATGTTTCTAGGGGAAAACTGTCCTCCTTCCTGGCTCCTGGTGGTTTCTCATTTCTTTCCTGCTCCTCCTATTTCCCATCCTGCCTCCACCCAGCAGGATGACCCTACATCAACTCAGTCCATGCATGTGAACCCACCACCTCCATGCACCATATTAAGCACAGTTCCCTGAGTGATCCATAATCACCAACCTCCAGGGCACTGACAGTCACTCTGTGCCCTCCCAGCTTTTGCAGAAAATTTTGGACAAGTCATCTCCAAATAAAGAAGACTTTGTCAATGTAAGACCATGCTTCTTTCTTATACAGAAATTTTGCTTTCCTGGTTTATTTCTTTTCCAATCAAATCTAGAGATAAAAATCTGACAATGTATATTATGGGAGACATACAATACCCTTGGTAGAGGTGGTATTAGGTGGGCATCTCTTACCAACTGACAGTTTCCATTATAAACTGTAATTTAGAGGCATTTCCCTCAGCACCAGCTTCCCCTTTGAATTAAGGACTGTGCCATTGCGAATCTAAATCAACTTGAGAGATAAATATGGCAGGAAAAGGTCTTATCTTTTCCACAGGTATCCTCTGTACCAGTTTTGGGGAACTTTGATTTTTGACTTAACCACTGTACCCCTTCTGAGTTTCTAAAGTCATCAGGAGAAAAAACAGACCTATGTGAAGTGCACAGCATAATATAATCCTCACAGTGCTTTTAAAATATGATTGCAGATCTCATCAGCCTCAGGGGAGAGTGGTGTGTACCTTGAAATAACTCACTGAGGCACAAACTTGCTGACTTCTTGTCCTCCATCTCGGAGAAGATATGGAGGGTATGAAGGATGGAGAAAAAGAGGAAGAGGAAATGTGATGGTGGAATGGGTAGCATAAAAAAGGGAAGGCAAGTAAGTATATATGTTCTCAGTGGCTTCTCACTTTCTTTTGGCCCATCAAGGAGACCGACACATCTGAGGAGAGTGCTGATGAGGCTGTTCTTAGCTGGGAACACACTTGTGCTTTGAAAACAACCCCCAAAATTGCTGCAGGCAAATGAGGGATGTCCTAGAACATCCTCCCAGGGAGCAGATACCCATTCTATAGAAGCTCTAAGCCTGCTGGGCTAAGCCCTCCACAGGCCACTTTAATGAGGAGGAGAGGCTCTAGGTAGTGGTAGGACCACCATGTTGCATGACTTTCCTGGGTGCCCTGTCTTTTTACTCCATCTAAGAAAAGAAAAAAAGTGTGTGTGTTGCTTTGAAACACAAGAGCAGATGTTTATCAGCAGCCTTTGCCTTTGTGGGAATTGTAAACTAAAAATAAATTTCTAACCCCTCACTGCCTGAACAGGCCCTACCTTGGTCAAAGAGACCCTAGAAAAACTTTAAAACTGAGTTTCTGGGGAGGAGGTTCAGACACATCTCCTTGTATCCCCTCATGTTTACGGTTTAGACAGAACTGCCCAGCATTAGTGTGAAAATAGAGATAATAAGACTGACATAGCTGGGTGTGGTGGCTCACACCTGTAATTCCAGCACTTTGGGAGGCTGAGGAGGGCGGATCATGAGATCAGGAGATCGAGACCATCCTGGCTAACATGGTGAAACTCCATCTCTACTAAAATACAAAAAATTAGCTGGGCATGGTATGGGTGCCTGCAGTCCTAGCTACTTGGGCGGCTGAGGCAGGAGAATGGCGTGAACCCGGAGGCAGAGCTTGCAGTGAGCCAAGATCATGCACTCCAGCCTGGGTGACAGAGCGAGACTCCATCTCAAAAAAAAAAAAAAAAAAAAAAAAGACTGACATAATGGACTCTTTGTGGCAATGAGATACCAAATTATAAACAGGACTAAAGGCCACAACAGGCAAGGGTTAAGTCATGCACCCTAAACTTAAAGAATAAACTGTGTTCTAACTGCCACAAGTTAATTTTTCTCTAGTAGCTAAACAAGCCCTCACCTCAAGATAAGCAATATTCAAATAATTGTAGCTCACCAACAGATACTGACTAACCTCCAACCTCTGTTCCACAAGCCGTAACTGCAGCTTTGATTGGACAACAGACTGATTTCAGTAACTTTCTCCTGATAAGAAGACCACCTACAGTTTGTTACGCTCCTGTAGGGCCAGCATAACCATGGCAACCCTGAGTAGTCTGTGAATGGCTGGGGGAAGGGTATATGAGAACTTTCTGTGCTACTACTTCAGTTTTTATGTTAATTCAAAACAATTTCACATAATGTCCATTAATTTAAAAAATATGGCAGCATTGTTCAGGAAGCATTTCATTTTAGCTAATGTTTAACAAGCAGCTAAATATCTAAATATTACATTGAGATATTCTATGGTATTAAACAATTTTGAAGTTGTAAATGTATCTTCTGTAGTTGTAGCACTAGTGATTGACTTAATAAATTTGCACACATGAAATAAAGAATATAGCATAGCAATTTTAGAGTTGTCTGAAATATGGGATACTGAATAATCTAGAATTGTTATGCTGGAATGAACTTAACAATTTAATTTCCACAGTACTTTCAGTTGACTGCTTTCCAGGGTGCACCCAGTTATGAGGCCAGTAGTGGATTATTCTCTTCCTCAGCTTGGTGTGGACAGTAGATTGTCTTGATCCCTTAAGATCTACTGTCATATCCTGGAGGCAAGATGCTGGGAAGTGTACAATGAAAAAGACAGCTTTTGACAAATTCCTGCCCGAGGTCACAGAGAAACGAGTAATTGTTTATTTACAGCTTAAATGTTTGACCCATTATTCACCATCTGCATAGCAAAACCCTTGAATCTCAGTTGGATTTTAACAAGAACCTGCAGTGCGGGTTGCACTCATAACCAACAGACTGACGGTGTAGGCAAACACCTGTATTGAGATGAGACAATATAGAAATATTGGAGTGACCAACAGCACTGGGCCTGGTGCATAAAGGTGTGGGTTCAAGTCCTACTTAGAAGATGCACAAACCTGAGAAAGTTATAGAGACCTCTCTGTGCCTCAGTTCCCTGTTCTGTGGTATTGAAAGGTTAATATGGCCTATGTTATGTTATAGGGCTAAAAATGGTGAAATGGAGGTAAAGCCTTTAGAAGACTGGCAATCCATAAGTGCCCTAAAGTGTTCAATCATTATATGTCTAGAAGAATACACCAGAACCTTGGTAGTGGTTGAATACAGAGAAGAAACATGGATGGCTCCAGGGGAGTGGAGGATGGAATTTTCTTTTTTCTTTCCATGGGTATGATGCTTTACAGCTCACGGAGAATATCTGTTATTTCTTGTGATGCTTACACTAGCCAGGAGGAATGGGCAAAGGAAGGGCTACAACCCATATTTGAGAGTTCAGGAAAGTGAAATGGAGAGATTTGAAGTGGTCTGCCCAGAATCACAGCACTGATGAGTGACGGATCTGGCACAAGAAGGTAATTGGTTTTCTGCGGACTGAGGTCTCTGAAGACCTGAGACCTTGAAATAATACCCTGAAACCTGAAAGCTATTTTCACTTGCTTTCTCAACTGCTCTTACCCCAAAGTTTCTTCAGGAAGGCTGATGCCCTGGAAGAGGTGGTTAAGGAAGAGCTGAAGCAATAATAAAAAATGAATCCTTCAACCTCTAGGTTTTAATCCCTGATCTCACCTTGCAATATAAATCAGTTGACCATCCTAAGGGACCACGGTCTGCTTGGCCCCGTATTAGTCCATCCTTGCATTGATATAAAGAAATATTTGAGACTGGGTAATTCATAAAGAAAAGAGGTTTAATTGGCTCATGGTTCTGCAGGCTGCAGAGGAAGCATAGTGGCCTGGGCTTCTTGGTAGATTTCTAGAATCTTCCAATCATGGTGGGATGTGAAGGGGAAGTAGGCATCCCACATGGCAGGAGAAGAAGAAAAAGAGAGTGAGAGCAAGATGCCCCACATGTTTATGCAACCAGATCTCATGAGAACTCACTTTTGCAAGGACAGCACCAAGGGGATGGGGCTAAACCGTTCATGAGAAAACTACCCCCATGAGCCAATCACTTCGCACCAGGCCCCACCTCCAATACTGGGGATGACAATTCAACATAAGATTTGGGAAGGGACACATATCCAAACTATATTATTCCACCCCTTGCCACTCCCAAATCTCATGTCCTTCTCACATTTCAGAATACAGTTATGTCTTCCCAACAGTCTCCCAAAGTCTTAGCCCATTCAAGCATTATCTCAAAAGTCCGAAGTCCAAAGTCTCATCTGAGACAAGGTAAATTTCTTCCACCTGTAAAATAAAAAACAAGTTTAGAATTACTTCCAAAATACAATGGGAGTACAAGCATTTGGTAACAAACCCCATTCCAAAAGGGATAAATAGGCACAAAGAAAGAGGTTACAGGCTCCATGCATATTCAAAACCCAGCAATGCAATCACTAAATCTTAAAGCTCCATAATAATCTCCTTTCACTCCACGTCCAACATCCAGGGCATTGGTGCAAGCAATGGGCTCCCAAAGTGGTGGGCAGCTCTGCCTCTGTGGCTTTGCAAGGTTCAGCTCCCAAAGCTCATGGACTGGAGTTTAGTGCTTGCAGTTTTTCCATGCGCAGGGTGCAAACTGCCAATAGATCTACCATTCTGGGGTCTGGAGGATGGTGGCTCCACCAGCAAATGCCCCAGTATGGACTCTGTGTAGGGGCTCCAACCCCACATTTTTCCTCTACACCACCCTAGTAGAGGGTCTCTGTGAGGGCTCCACCCATACAGCAGGCTTCTGCCTGGACACTCAAGCTTTTCCATACATCCTCTGAAATCTAGGTAGATGGTGCCAAGCCTCATTCACTCTTGCATTCTGTATACCAGTAGACTTAACACCATGTGGAAGCCACCAAGGCTTATGACTTACACTTGTCAGAGCAGCAGCCACAGCTATACATGGGACCCTTTAAGCCACAGCTGGATATGGAGTTGCCAAGAGGCAGGGAGCAGTGTCCTGAGGATGTGCAGGGTAGTGCAGGCCTGGGCCTGGCCTTCAAAACCATTCCTCCCTGGGCCTCTGATCCTGTGTTTGGATGGGCTGTCTCTGAGATCTCTAAAATGCCTTCAAGCCTTTTTATTGTCTGGGATATCAGCACTTGCCTCCTTTTTAGTTATACAAATTTCTCTAGCATGTGGTTACTCAGCAGCCCACTTGAATTCTTCTGAAGATAGGCCTTTTTTTTTTTTCCTACCAGATGGCCAGGCTGCAGGATGCAAATTTTCCCAACTTTTATGTTCTGGTTACCTTTTAAATAGAAGTTCCAACTTATTTCTTTGCTTCCACATCCAAGCATAGGCTGTTAGAAGCAGTCACACCATTTTTTTTTTTTTTTTTTTTGAGACAAGGTCTCACTGTGTCATCTAGGCTGAAGTGCCATGGCATGATCATGGCTCACTGCACCCTCAACTCCCCAGGCTTAGGTAATTGTCCCATCTCAGCCTCCTGAGTAGCTGGGACTACATGCCACCATGCCAGCTATTTTTTTATATTTTTAGAGATGGGATTTTGTCATGTTTCCCAGGCTGGTCTTGAACTTCTGGGGTCAAGTGATCTGCCTGCCTTGGCCTCTCAAAGTGCTAGGATTACTGGTGTGAGCCACCATGCCTGGCCCATGCCACTTCTTGAACACTTTGCTGCTTAGAATTTTTTTTTTTTTTGCCAGATACTCCATGATATCACTCTCAAGTTCAAACTTCCATAGGTCCCTAGGACATGGATGCAATCCAGCCAAGCTCTTTGCTAAGGCATAACATGTGTTACTTTTGCTCTAGTTTCCAATAAGTTCCTCATTTCCATCTGAGAACTCATCAGCCTGGACTTCACTTTCCATATCCCTATCAGCATTTTGGTCACAATCATTTAACCAGTTTATAAGAAGTTCTCAACTTTCCCTCATCTTCCTGTCTTCTTCCACGTTCTCCAGACTCTTTCAACCTCTGCCCATTACCCAGTTCCAAAGCTGCTTCCACATTTTCAGGTACCTTTATAGTAACACCCCACTCCTTGGTACCAGTTTTCTGTATTAGGTCATTCTCACATTGCTATAAAGAAATTACTGGCCAGGTGCAGTGGCTCACACCTGTAATCCCAGCACTTTGGGGGGCCGAGGTGGGCAGATCACGAGATCAAAAGTTCGAGACCAGCTTGACAAACATGGTGAAACCCTGTCTCTACTAAAAATACAAAAATTAGCTGGGTGTGGTGGCATGCGCCTGTAATTCCAGCTTCTCAGGAGGCTGAGGGAGGAGAATTGCTTGAACACAGGAGGAGGAGGAGGTTGCAGTGAGCCAGGATCACACCACTACACTCTAGCCTGGGCGAGAGAGTGAGACTCTGTCTCAAAACAAACGAACAACCCCCCCCCCAAAACAACAACAACAACAACAACCACCACCACCACCACCAACAACAACAACCAAAAAACAAATTCCTCAGACTGGGTAATTTAAATTGGCTCAGGGTTCTGAAACCTTTACAGGAAGCATGATACTGACATCTGCGTGGTTTCTGGGGAGGCCTCAGGAAACTTAGAATCATAACAGAAGGCTAAGTGGGAGCATGCACATCACATGGCCAGAGCAGGAGCAAGGTAGGAGGAGGTGTCACACACTTTTAAACCAGATCTCACTATTGCAAGAGCAGCAACAAGGGGATGATGCTAAACCATTTATGAGACATACACTCCCATGACCCAGTTACCTCTCACCCAGTCATCTCCAATAATGGGGATTACAAATCACCATAAGATTTGGGCAGGGACACATATCCAAACTATATCAGCCCCCGAGCTAGCTCAGAACTCAAGACATTTTAAACCAATTGCCACTTGATGGCTGTGCCAAGAATCAATTTCCATTCAACTGGCCAACCCTTCATGAGCAGCTAATTGAAATTAACTGAAAATATGGCTCTCTGGGCTGATTCTTTAGTGGATTAATGAATTAAATTTGTGACCCCAACTGTCTCACTGACTTAATCTAAGCAACTATCTGAGCAACCTGGACTGAGGCACACTTGAGAATGGGAAGTGCCTAAATAAAGTCTGTTTAAATAACTTGAAGTCAAACCTGATGAAAGGGAAACTTGAATTTAATTAGACACAAGCACAATGTATTCAAGGCCATGAGTGAACATTGTATTATAGAGGAATGTAAACATGAAAACTAGCACCTTGAGCAGGTAGATATATGGCTCCTAGTATTAGGTTGGTGCACCAGTAATTGCAGTTTTTGCCATTGAAAGTAATGGCAAAACCCACAATTACTGGTGCACCAACCTGATAATAGCATGGGAAGTTTCCTGACTACATGCATCAATTCAGACATATCAAAATGTTAAGAGGATAAAATCATGTTACATCTGAGAAATTTTTTTTAACCTTTCAGATCAATATTTCAGTATTATAACAGCAGAAATAGAATATGAGGGAAAAGTTAAAAGAGTTGATGGAAAAGATGAAGGACAAAATTACCACTGTAGTGAAGTAAAAAGATACACCTTTTGAAGGGGAAAGGAAACAGAGGGCAATGATGTATGATCTGTAAATAATGTGTAAAAAAATATAGTAAAGGTTGAACTTCTGAGATATAAATCTCAGAAGTTTCAAGAAGAAACAGATTTGAGAATTAAAAATTATTACCACATGTAATCTCATTGAGAACAATTTTTTTTTTTTTTTCCTGGCTCCAAAGATCTTTTACTGATATCCACTTGAAACACTTTGGTCCTTAACTTGTTAACTGAGTTGACAGGCTGATGGCTGATCTAGGTAAAGGTTTCATGGTAGCAAAAACACTTCCTGCCTATAATATATCAAAACAGGTTCCTGAATAGTGTGTGTAAATGTTGTCAGGGTCTCTGTCCCATCTTCTTCAGAGTTCGATTAAGCTCCTCGAATTTGTGGCTCTGATGGATGAAGAAATCCCCATAGCACCTGGCGACCTTGGTGTCTGCGATGTGGATCATGTCATTATCAATGTAGAAATTAACCTCTGAGGCTGACTGAAATTCACCATCCAGGGTTGTGATGCCGCTGGTCCACACTATGTTCTTCATCTTGTGTTTGAAGACAGGAAGCTGGATCCTGAACTCCTGCTCTGTGAGGTCCAGGAAGCCAGCCAGCTTGGCCACAGGCATGGTGGTGTAAAGCTTGAGGAAGCTGGGGATGGTTGAAAGCTGGGCCTGCTGCTGTACTTCAGAAAATACCTTTGACTGCTGCAGGAAGGACTCTTTGTGGTAGTTAGGGTGCACATTATCGTAGTTGGGCAATACAGGCGACAGGAACTTGGGGCAGGAGTAACTGAAAAGTTCTTCACAGACTTGTGGGTCACCTTTCTGCATGTGCAGCATCTTGTCCCCGTATTTCTCCTGCAGCTGGAGGTGAATACTCTCATCGATACCTATGGGGTACATCGTGAGAGCAATGGCCAGTAGCACATGCGTCTGTTCATTCTGCTTGTTAATCATCTCATACTTGTATGTGGTCCTCTGGAACATGCTCTTGGTCCTCTGGATGTAGAGGAGGATGTTGGTGAAGACCCAGATGGCATTCTGGTAGTGACACATCATCAAATATGCAAACCCAACATAATAGTATGTGGTGACCTGGCACTCTGGCACACGGGAATACATACTCTTTTTGCCAAGTTTGATGGAGAACAAATCTTAAGCTTATTTTTTTTTTTTATTATACTTTAAGTTCTAGGGTACATGTGCATAGCGTGCAGGTTTGTTACATATGTAAACTTGTGCCATGTTGGTGTGCTGCACCCATCAACTCGTCAGCACCCATCAATTCATCATTTGTATCATTTAGTTGGATATTAATGTATTTTTAATATTATGGCTAATTTTAATAAGACCTTATAAAGAAATCTAATCCCAATGAATCTTGACAGCAAAATAATTTCATAAACATTTTTATAACCTTTTATAATACTTTTATTTTGTAACTCTTTATATCCATTTAATATTATTTATCTTTTAAATTTTTCTTTAAAAGAACCCCTCAAAACTTCTAAACTAGGCAAAATTATGTTTCCCACCATGAAATTTCAGTTTTTTTCCTAAAAATCTCCAGATTTAGGCCACTTTAATATTTGGTTTCAGATTTTGACATTTATACTCAGAAGACTTTGGTCTATAATTTCCCTTTCATGGAATGTCTCATACTGTATTTGGTATCAAGATTCTCCTCATCTGATGAAGGCAGTGTGGTTGTGTCTTTTCTGTACCTATTCTATGAAAGATTGGGTACAAAAGTGGTGTGGGGAAACACTACATTTTTCTAAAAATAGGAAAATATTTAAGACAAAAAGCTTGGTGGAAGAATCAAAAGTACAAATCAGTAATAATACTATAAAACATGCTCATAAATCCATAGACAAATTGGAGTGGGAGAAACAAAAACATGAGGAAGACATTTTGAGTACAAGTGAATTGGCCTATTTGAAGAAACCACAATCAGAAGATGAAAGTGAACATGTCTCAGCAACAGTACACAAAATTTCCCATATTTGAGCACTCTTTGTATGACATTTTGAAATTGACAAATGCTGTCAAACTTGAATCTCGAAGCTCACAGAGTGATGATTAGAATGGAAGGCAAGATATGGTTCATCACATGATCACAGTGATAGCTCACCGTAGAATTTTCTAGGGAATACATGCCACATTATGGGGTCCAACTGCTGCTACTTTGACATGGGTAAATGGTCACTTAGATTATATGTTGCATTTCAAAAACTGAATCCCAGACCCACAGTATTATTCTCTGTGTATGAAATAAATGTTAAATGAGGAAAAAAGACCTGTCTCTCAAATATATTTGATAGTGAACATTTCAGAGTGAAGAGAGAAAAAGCTAACATGTTGAGAATAAAAGGAGTTCCATGCTTGAGTTGAAATGCCCTCCCCACCCATTTCTACTGTTCCTGAATCACTGGACATTTCTAGATTAAATAATTTAAAATTTGTTCCAGATTTAGTTTAAAAAGCATTATTATAAATTTAGTTTTAAAAAGTAATTATATAAAATCTTCTTTTACCACTTATGTATAGTACCTATTTTTTCTCCCTATGCAATTAAGTTTATGTATTTATTTCTGAATCTCTGAATTTTTTGAGAGATCCTCTATTAATGTATACATAAAAGGCTGGCTATTCACTGAGACATTAAGAAAAATGAAGCACTATATATTCACCAGCCGGCTGTTTGAAAACATATAATTAATATTCTTTTAAATGGAGACTTCAGATAACCCTAAATTCCAGGATTATATATGGGTTGTGGCACATCAGTCAGCCTCATCACACACATTCTTATGATCTGGTCATGAAAATTAGGAAAGGGAAGGGAATTGACAAGCCCTTTAAACACGCAGAAATGGAAAATTCTAAAATAAACATGACAGAGTTGTCATGTCTAAAACAAAGTAGATACCCTTTTAGATATGAAATGGTTCAGTACAAATTTCCATCATTGCTGATTCATTACAAGTTTCTAGAACTATTTTATCAAATGGGTCATTGATGAGATAAAAACTGCATTAATATGGATGTTGCCATTTTTTTCAGGGATTATTTAATTGAGGGGGTATTTGACAGGGTTTGGGAAGGAACGTGTAATATTTCCTCACTCTGAGTATAGAATTTTAATGGTTAATAACTAGATAGAAAAATGTGTGTGTGTGTTACCATCACAGACATACATATACATGTCCAGTGACTCAGGAATTTCATCACTGCCTGTCTCATATGAAATTTAAGATTTAGTGGTGAAACAGAAGAAAAACTAGAAAACAGTGTTACATCTCTGAATGCTCAATTAGGGGAGAAAATAAAAAAGATTTGGGAATATATCAAGAAAATAGAACCATATGATTGAAGGAACAGCATTCAAAGAGCAGATCAGACTTTCATTTGGTTGAGCAAAATACTTTCCTTCCTGCTGCCACCTGAGTGTCCACAGTGAATGAAGAGTAAATGAATAAATGTAAGTAAAGTCTTTAAAAAGTTTCCTCACAGTGTCGGTGCTATATGATTGTTTAATTAACAAATCTGGAAAGATGTGCAGAAACTTAACCATTGTTACTTCCAGAAGCAGAACCTGATAGGCCGTGGAAGAGGGAAAGAAGGAAACCTAGATTTCAGTGTATGTTGTTTTGTACCTTGTGAATGTCCTACAAGTGTATTATTCTTGGTGCTTTTACTGTGACTTTTTTTTTTTTTTTTTTAAGAAAGAACCACCAGCACCAAATAACGCATAAAACAACCACTTTATTTTGTTCATGGTTCACAGGGCTAGGAAGGCACAGAAAAGATGGCTTATTGCTGCTCATTGGTGTTTGGGGACTGCAGAGAAGACTCATTGGCTGGAGTTGAATCCACAGCAAAGGGTTGGCATCATCTGGAAGTGACTTCACTCACATGTCTGCAGAGGACATGGGGCTTTGGCTGCAGGGCCTATAGGAGACCTCCCAGGTACCCTGGGCTTCCAGGTAGCAGAGCAGTCTCAGGACATTCAGAGCTTTGACTTGGTGGTCAAGGGCACACAGGTGAGTGACCTGAGTGAACCAGGCCTTTTTAAACATAACTTTGAAAGTTACACAGCATCACTTTCATGTAATGTGTCAGTGACATTACATGACAAGTAATGACAAGTGAGCACTAGTGTCCAATCTGGTAAGGGTGGGCAAAGACCCCAAAATCTCAAGGGGAGAATAGCAAAAATATTGAAACATCTTTAAAAAGCCACATGCATATTCTAGTTTAAAACTACTCAGATTTTATCTCTCCTGGGCTTCCCACTACAGCTCTGGGGTGATCTTAGGGCTTATGTTTACTCCCCAACTTGGAGGCAGAAGAGAAAGGGACCTTGGTAGTGGTTCTGGTCAAGGGTCTTTTGCTTATATCCTGGGAGGTCCACCCTAGAGAGATGCAGGTCAGCAATCACCCAGTCTCACTTATAAGTGGGAGCTAAATGATGAGAACTTATGGACACAAAGGGGAACAGCAGACACTGGGCCTACATGAGAGTGGGGTGGGAGGAGGGAGAGGATCAGAAAAAATAACTATTGGGTACTAGGCTTAGTAGCTGGGTGATGAAATAATCTGTACAACAAACCCCTGTGATATGAATTTACCTACATAACAAACCTGTACATATCCCCCGAACCTAAAAGGTAAAAAAAAAAAAAAAAAAGTTCCTAGTAGCAGAGATGCCTCTCAAATATGTGATTAAAAATATGTCACTTTATCACATAGGCCAGGGGTAAGGTAATTGTGGGTTTTACTTCTGCCTCAGTCCCTGTGAGTTGATTGACAAGTAAATGCAAACATTCAGGGAAACTTACTGAAGCGTTATGGGGCAATAAAAACTAATGTCTGTCTTACATGTTGCTCTATCACGGAACCGTTTAATTGACTCTGTTAAATTTTAAAATCACAAGATTTACGCTGGGCACGGTGGCTCACGCCTGTAATCCCAGCACTTTGGGAGGCAGAGACAGGTAGATCACCTGAGGTCAGGATTTCGAGACCAGCCTGGCCAACATGGTGAAATCCTATCTCTACTAAAAATACAAAAATTAGCCGGGCGTGGTGGCAGGGGCCAGTAGTCCCAGCTACTCAGGAGGCTGAGGCAAGAGAATTGCTTGAACCTGGGAGGCAGAGGTTGCAGTGACCCAAGATTGCACCATTGCATTCTAGCCTGGGCGACAAGAGTGAAACTCCATCTCTAACAAAACAAAACAAAAACAAAACAAAACAAACAAAACAACAACAACAACAACAAAAAACAAGATTTAACTATTTGGAATGGAGAGGAGGCTTTATTTCTTATAGGGGGTTACAGCCTACAACAGGCTGAGAAGAATGCCTCTGGCTAAGACCAGGGACAGGCACTTTGAAGGAAGATAGGTTGGGGTAGGAGCATTATGCTGGACAAGTTAGCTAAAGATACATCTTCAACAGGTTACAGGAGGAGCTATGAATATGCATGAAGGTGGTCCTGATGCACGTGTATTGAACCAATATGCATGTAACATATGTAACATATGACCCATGTTCACACTGGGGTGGAGACCTAACATTTGAATGTTTTATAATTAGGCCCTATCAGTCAAAAGGTCTTTTCAGGACACAAAGGCACTCAAGTGTGCAACCTATGTAAACCCAGCCAGAACCAGTTTATGGTGGGTGGTCTTCTTATCAGGAGAAAGTTACTGAAATCAGTCTCTTGGCTAATCAAAGCTGTAGTTACGGTGCTTGGGACAGGGATTGGCAGCCAATTAGTGTCTGGTGATGAGCTACAATTGTTTCCATTTTGCTTATCTCAAGGTCAGTGTTTATTTAGCTGCTAGAGAAAAAGGAAAAACCTTGTGGCAGTTAGACCATAGTTTACTCTTTAAGTTTAAGGTGCTTGACCTAACCCCTTGTCTGGCATGGCCTTAGGTCTTGTTTATAATTTGGTATCTCATTGCCATGAAAGTCTGTTCTGCCAGTCTTATGATCTCTATTTTAACATTAATGCTGTCAGTTGCTGTGTCTAAACCACAAACATGAGAGGGTATAATGAGACATGTCTGACCTCCATCTCATCATGGCCAGGAACTCAGTTGTAAGGTTTTTCTGGAGTCCAGTTGGCTAAGGGGAGTGTCCTTTAGTTGGTGGGGGCTTAGGATTTTATTTTTAGTTTACAATTTCTGCAAAGGGAAAGGCTGCTGATAATCCTTAAACATCCTGCGTTTGTGTTTCAAAGCAATAAATTAGACCTCTTAAGTACTAGTGGAGTTGTATACAATTTGTACGGTGACCACTTTCCTGTCTAGCCTGAAAATCCTGTGAGGACAGAGGTCTTGGCTTTTTTATTCCTTAACAGTTTTCTTACCCCCATATTAGCACATAGCAGCAGCTACACAGATGAGAATCTCTCTTTGCTCCCCACAGTTTCTATCTTGAACAATTCTTCCTGCCAACATGCAGTGTCACCCTGTAGCCTTATAGTTTCCCCAGCATCTAATATATTTTCTTCCAGGAACTGGAGACTGAGATGCTGCAGGGCTAGACAGCTATGTTCTTAGCCGAGTGACAAGCAAGGTTTCGTTGGGCTCTGTTTACCTTATTCACCTTAGGGTCCAAGCTGACCAACTCAAAACTATACACATGGGGCCAGAAAATCATCAGCCTCTGAGTGTCAGCTATATGACCTTACAAGAGCTCATTAGAGATGAAAAACAGATTTATAAATTCCAAAGC
Source organism: Colobus angolensis palliatus (assembly GCF_000951035.1). Taxonomy (NCBI): domain Eukaryota; kingdom Metazoa; phylum Chordata; class Mammalia; order Primates; family Cercopithecidae; genus Colobus; species Colobus angolensis. The sequence continues at coordinate 233,174 of NW_012118755.1, read as the reverse complement.
ATATCTCTAGCTCAAGATTGCCTCTCTTCATATCGTCTCCTTTTTTTGCAGTGGCTCTAATAGGCAAAAAACATAGCAAAAATTGTTAATTTTGGAGAATTGTTCTGTTTCCAGTATTGAGAATTTAAATTTCAAGCTGCCCACTAGCTGCAAAAAGCAAGGAAGTTGTGTCACACTCATTTTCCTCTGCAGCTTCTCCTGATCAGTGTGCTCCCTCCAGAATTTATGAAATTGAAAGCATTTAACATTTTATATCAATTTTATCATATTAATACATCTAGATGTAATAGCCACAAAACACAAAGCCATTAAACATTTTTTTCTATTGCAAACTAAACCCATAGCAGTAAATCCAGCATTTGCAGTTCGGTTAGCATTACTGCTGTGGGAACTATTCAGGTTAGAAAGCAGATGGGGGAGAGTACATGGGTGGCAAAGAAAGAGGCAGCTCTTGCAACAGGGCAACAGCTGGACTGAAGAAGAGGCTGGATGGAGTCTTGGCATCCTCCCCACCCTCCCACCCTCCCACACCAGCTTTGCTCCAGCTCTGAGAACTTTTAACATTTTGGGGCCACCCAATACTCACCTTTATAATTGTCACTGTTGTTTTTCTTACCTCCCACCTGGAGGAGAAAACAAAAAACAAAGGCACCACCCAGGTGCATATTTCCCCCCTCACTTCATCCGGCACAGCTCAAAGAAGCCAGGGTTGGATCCATTTCTAACCCCATAGATCACTGTGGCTTCTAATAGCAGACAGCAGTTCAGCTGTGGCTCTCAAACCATGGAGGGCTCCATAGACACCCAGTTATCAAAGGCTTATCACCGTTCCCCTTCATTCTTCCTTTTCCCAAACAGTGATGGAGCCAAATCTTAGTGAGTCAGGGTTGTTCTAGCAAATTCCACTTCTGGCCCAGGTGCAGTGACTCATACCTGTAATCTCAGCACTTTGAGAGGCTGAGGCAGGAGGATCACTTGAGGCCAGGAGCTCAAGATAAACCTGGACAACATAGCAAGACCCCATCTTTACAGAAAAAAAAGAGCCCAGGATGGTGGCACGTGCTTGTAGTCCCAGCTACTCGGGAGGATACTTACCTGTAGTCCCAGCTGAGGCAGGAGGATCACTTGTGCCCAGGAGTTCAAGGCTGCAGTGAGCTATGATTGTGCCATTACACTCCAGCCTGGGTGACAGAGTGAGAAGTAAAAAATTTGCTTCTGATACCAGCTGTATTGGGGATTCACAAGAACACTTCTGGGTTAAACAAATTGGTAGGAGGACTGACAGGACTTGGCATATAGTCACACTATGGCTATGACTTATTACAGCAAGGTCAGCAAAGGGGAGAGGTCACAAGGCCATGTCCAGAGGAAACCTGACACCAGCTTCCAAGCATCCTCTCCTAGTGGAGTCACATAGGATGTGCTGAATTCCAAAAGCAACACGCTGTGACAATAAATGTGAAATGTTGTCACAGAAGCTCATTAGAAACTCAGTGCTGGACTTTTTATTGGGGACTGGTCATGTAGACACTGTCTATTGTGCACAAATCAAAATTCCAGATTCCCAGAAAAAAAGCAGGTGTTCCACAGAAACCATATTGTTTAGGTACAATGGAGCCATTTGATCAGTGAGGGTTGGGGGAACTCTTCTGAAATCCAGGTTCCCAAACCTTCCCAAAATTCACGTTCCCAGATACCAGCCAAGGATAGGATAGCCATCTCAGGCCACTTCAATGGAAACTCTACTTCGATTGATTTTTTTTTTTTTTTTCAGATGAAGTCTCACTCCATCACCAGGCTGGAGAGCAGTGGCGTGATTTTGGCTCATTGCAACCTCCAACTCCGGGGTTCAAGCAATTCTACTGCCTCAGCCTCCTGAGTAACTGGGATTACAAGCGTGTGCCACCATGCCCGGGTAATTTTTGTATTTTTTTAGTAGAGACTGAGTTTCACCGTGTTGGCAAGTATGGTCTTGATCTCCTGACCTTGTGATCCGCTAGTCTCCGCCTTCCAAAGTGCTTGGATTACAGGCGTGAGCCACCGCACCTGGCCACTTCAATTGATTATTAGTTTGCAAGTTTGTAATGCTTTCAATGGTTCAACCCGTTTGATGTTAGTTCTGAGTTCAGACTTGTGAGTGACAGACACACTAAGACAGCTGTGAGATTATCAAGTAAACTCAGCTCAATTTTTTTAGTGGTTGCTATTATCTATTTTTATTTGTGTATATTTGAATGCCAGATACCAAAATTCAAGCATAAACTTTGTGATGAATTGTTTGAAAAGTAGAGATTTATTAAATGAGGAAAGATTTCTTTTGAAGCTTTTTGTGTGGTATGCAAAAAGAAAAACACACCAGCACACAATAACAGCTAAAAATGGAAGATGTATGATTTCCTCAACTAATATTATATAAAATTATAAACAAATTTGTTTTATTAAAAAGAATTCAAGGCCAGGTACGGTGGCTCACATCTGTAATCCTTGCACTTTGGGAGGCCTAGGTGGGCAGATTGCCTGAGCCCAGTAGTTCGAGACCAGCCTGGGCAACATGGTGAAACCTTGTCTCTACTAAAAATACAAAAAAATTAGCTGGGCGTGCTGGGGAGCGCCTGTAATTCCAGCTACTTGGGAGACTGAGGCAAGAGAATTGCTTGAAACTGGGAGGTGGAGGTTGCAGTGAGCTGAGATTGCACCACTGTACTCCAGCCTGGGTGACAGAGTGAGACTGTCTCAAAAAAATAAAAAATAAAAATTAAAAAAATAAAGAGAATTCAGATTGAGATATAGTAATTGCAGTGGAAGTTGTAAACATCTGCCACACTATATATCAACAGCAGTCTTTCAGCTCAAATGACAGTTTGAAAGTATTACTGCTAGAAGTATTTTCTGATTCCCAAGATGCAATCAAATTTTGAAGAGCCAAGATGAAACCTACTGCAACAACAACAAAAGTGATAGCTTCACTGTGATCACAGAGATGATCAGTGATCTAAATGCCTCACATATTTTCACCAGATCCATGGATGCAAGTAATCACAAGGCAGAAGATATTTTCTCTTTCCTTCTGAATAGCTTTTGGTGGCGATAATACAAATACAAATTGTGGTTGATGTTTGCATAAGGGCACAGACATACTTGGTCCAAGCTGAAGTAAAGATTCCAAGTTGTGGGCCATCCTGCCCACATTCTGAATTATGAGGTCAAAATAGTATCTGATGTTCTTTGCATTTTCATTGAAGTAACTGTCATAAAATTGTTCTCTTACTTCAGCATTTACACTGTTAGAATTGAGTGATTAAAGGACTGTGTGAGTTTTTTGGCATTCAATATTCTTCATTTCCTTTGCAGTTAGAAACTCATTGGCTCCTGTCACTAACACAGTTGAGAAAGTTGTTAGTTTATGTAAAGTCTTGAAATAATATTTTAATTCTCAAGAAAAGATCCCAAAATTTTTGTTTACTTTAAAAATAATCCATTGAGTGAAGTTTACTTTTGTTTTGTTCATAGTTTTTTTTTTTTTTTCACTAGGAAACAAATATTTTATTCCTTTTTTCTGTTGTTCAGAGGACAGATCATGATACAGAAAACAGCAGTCTGGCCACAGAGGCTGGGTTTGGTTGATTTCCACAGGCACATGGAGGACAGGAAGGGCGGGATCTCGTTTGAGCTTCCACTCTCATTAAGACCTTTGACTTCTTCCTGTACCCTCTGCAGCAGTGCTGCATGGAGTCTACTGGGTCTCTAACCTACTTCACTTAACTCTCTGACCACTGACAGGCAGTGCAAAGGATGTGGGAGTTGTTTCTGCTGACCAAGGGGACATGGGCAGAGAAGCAAAGGCCCCTTACTCTCCCTCTGTCCATTCCAGTGTGCTGGCCACAACAGAATGGGAATCCTGCAGTCATCACCTGCTGGAGACTCAGCTTCAGGGATGGGAGCCTGTGTCCAGAAAAACTGGGCTGTAGATTGAAGTCTCAGAAGCAGGAAGATTGGAGAGTGGTAGGGTACCACAGCCCCTGGGGTTATTGCTGATAAGATATGCAAGGGCTACATTCCCCAAGGGCAGATTAGAAGCCCTGGACCTGGGATAGGCATGGTAGCTGACACCTGTAATCCCAGAATTTTGGGAGAACTAGACAGGTAGATTGCTTGAGGCCAGGCAAAACCCCATCTCTACTAAAAATGCAAAAATTAGCTGGGCGTGGTGCTGCATGCCTATAGTACCAGCTACTTGGGAGGCCCAGGCATGAGAATCCCTTGAACCCATGTTGCAGTGAGCTGAGATCATGCCACTGCATTCCAGCTTGGGTGACAGAGTGGGACTCTGACTGAAAAAAAAAAGAAAAAGAAGAAAAGCAGCAGCCCTGGGACTGGAATCCCTGGGTGCTATGTGAAGGGCAGGGCAGATGGGGCTCCCTGGGGCTTCCCCAGGGAGAAAAATAAACATGGAAAAATATAGTAGCCTGCTGAAGGCAGTGCTAGGCTCACAAACTCCTTGCTTTGCTTTGTATCTCCAATTGCTGATCTTCAGAACAGTCTGGGGTTGGACTGGGATAAGGAAGCGAGGTTCTTGTAAAAGAAGTGAAGAGACTTCATGAAGAAAGATGATAAAAGTGGTGCAAACCTTCCCAGGTCCCATGACAACTGGAGACTCCTGCCCATGCTCTAAAGGGAAGGAGCTAGACTCTCCAGGGAATAAAGCAGACTCCCAGGAGTGAGAGGTGATGGGGGCAGAGACGAGCAGATGGCTACATGGCTCAGCCCTTGCCCAGGAAAGCGAGTCCACAGTTCACTAACAGTAATAACCATGAACAAGTAGCCATGAACACTAGAGTCAGCAAACACACATACACAGACACATCACAGGAGTTGGAGGAGCCTGCAGGCTGCAGTGGTGAGGCAAGAGATTAATTAGTTGGATCATCAGGTGGAGGAATGGTGTTAGAGGGGACAGGGAAGGGTATGGGGGGACACACAAGTTCTTGGCTTCTCTTGGAGTAAGATTTGTTGCTGAAGTGGCCGTTTTCTTAAGCATCAATATTTGCATCTAAAAGTTCAAGCAGCTGCCTTCAGGTTCCAGAGGCTTCCCACCGGAGGGCTGCACTTCATTCAGCTCTCTGCTTTCTGGAGTTTTGTTGCATTTGCAGTGATGAGGTTCTCCACCTGGGCTTCCTCCTCCCCTGGGGTCCCAGGCTTCCAATTGAAACTGCACTTGTATCTGCAACCTAGGATAAGGAGGATCCCAACGGAGAAGAGGACCACAGCACATAACAACCCCCCAATCCTCAAGGTCTGGTAGTCATAATGAAAAGGGTCAGTTTCCTTCTCCTTTCCAGCTGCACTGGCCAGGACAGTGAGGGCCAACAGGCTGCATAGAAAGATCAGCACCACCTCCATGGTGCCTGCACAGCCAGTTCCCTTCCTGAGATGATCCCAGGAGGATGTGTCAAGTCCCAAGGAACCTGGGAGTGGCATGTTCCTAGTTTTCAATCTCATTAGGGATAGGATTATGCAAATAGAAAGAAGAGCAAACAATATTACTGAAATAATCCATGACATAATGGAACCATGGGCAAGTGGAGGTGGTGCTGGGTAGCCCAGCAGGGCCACAGGAACCGACCATGTCTGGAGAAATTCCAGTCATGAATTCTGCCAAACGAGGAAGTGTCGAGGACAGCCAAATCATCAGGGAGATGTAATTCATGAGAAAGCTGTGTAATTTAAATACTCATAATTTATTTCAGCTAATGAATAAAACTGCAGTACTGCACTTGCTGCATCTGGGAACTAACTACCCCAAAAAAACAATAAATAAATATTTATTTATTTTATTGCATTAAAGAAATAATGGAGGCTGGCGAGGTCGCTCATGCCTGTAATCCAAGCACTTTGGGAGGCCGAGGCAGGTGAATCACTTGAGGTCAGGAGTTCGAGACCAGCCTGGTCAATATGGTGAAACCTTGTCTCTACTAAAAATATGAAAAATTAGCTGGTGTGGTGGCATGTGCCTGTAATCCCAGCTACTGGGGAGGCTGAGACAGGAGAATCACTTGAATCTGGGAGGCGGAGGTTGCAGTGCCCCGAGGTCATGCCACTGCACTCCAGCCTAGGAGGAAGAATGAGACCCAGTCTAAAAAAAAAAAAAAAAAAAAAAAAAAAGAAAGAATGGAACATTCACAAGTGTCAAGACTGTTCTTAAAAAGGAAAAACATTAGGCTCGATGCAGTGGCTCATGCCTGTAATCCCAGCACTTTGGGAGGCTGAGTGGGCAGATCACAAGGTCAGGAGTTCGAGACCAGCCTGGCCAACATAGTGAAACCCCGTCTCTACTAAAGTTACAAAAATTAGCCGGGTGTTGTCACGAGCCTGTAGTCCCACCTACTTGGGACACTGAGGCAGGAGAATCGCTTGAATCCAGGAAGCAGAAGTTGCGGTGAGCCAAGATCATGTCACTGCACTCCAGCCTGGGCAACAGAGCAAGACTCCATCTCATAAAAAAACAAAAGAAAAGAAAAAAAAATTATGAGCAGGAAAATAAATTGTGATTTGAATTGATAATCATTGTACTTGCCATGACTGTCTTCTGAAATGCATCTCAACCCTTGAATAATTTGATTCTTTTAAGTGGATGGTACTAAATGCTTTTCCAGCATGGAAACAAGTGGGATTATCATCAGTGGTGGTAAAGAAGGGAATAGGAATGGAAAAAAATGCTTCTTTTTTGGTCAGTGGACATTTATTTTTTATTTTTATTTTTAACTTAAGCTTCAATAGCTTTTGGAGTACAAGTGGTTTTTGGTTATGGATGAATTATAAAGTGGTGGATTCTGAGATTTTAGTGCCCCTGTCACCCGAGTAGCGTACACTGTACCTAATGTGTATATATATATATATTTTCTTTTTTGAGACGGAGTTTCGCTCTTGTTGCCCAGGCTGGAGTGCAATGGTGTGATTTTGGCTCACTGCAACCTTCACCTCTCAGGTTCAAGGGATTCCCCTGCCTTAGCCTCCCAATAGCTGGGACTGCAGGTGTGTGCCACCACACCCAGCTAATTTTGTATTTTTAGTAGAGACAGGGTTTCACTGTGTTAGCTAGGCTGGTCTTTAACTCCTGACTTCATGATCCACACACCTCGGCCTCCCAAAGTGCTGAGACTATAGGCATGAGCCACTGCGCCTGGCCCTGTGTAGTTTTTTAAATCTCTGGCCTCCTTCCTACCAGCCCCCTTCTGAGTGTCTAAAGTCCATTATATCACTCTGTATGCCTCTGTGTACTCACAGCTTAGCTCCCACTTACAAGTTTTAACTTACAGTTTTTGGTTTTCCACTCCTGTATTACCTCTGTCAGTGAACATTTTAAAAAGTTACTGTGATCTGCAAACAGGGACAATTTGACTTCTTTTCCTAACTGAATACCCTTGATTTCTTTCTCTTGCCTGATTGCCCTAGCCAGAACTTCCAACACTATGTTGAATAGGAGTGGTGAGAGAGGGCATCCCTGTCTTGTGCCAGTTTTCAAAGGAAATGATTCTAGTTTTTGCCCATTGAGTATGATATTGGCTGTGGGTTTATCATAAATGGCTCTTATTATTTTGAGGTATGTTCCATCAATAATGAATTTATTGAGAGTTTTTAGCATGAAGGGCTGTTGAATTTTGTCAAAGGCCTTTTCTGCATCTATTGAGATAATCATGTGGTTTTTGTCTTTGGTTCTGTTTATACGCTGGATTACGTTTATTGATTTGCGTATGTTGAACCAGCCTTGCATCCCAGGGATGAAGCCCACTTGGTCATGGCGGATAAGCTTTTTGATGTGCTGCTGGATTTGGTTTGCCAGTATTTTATTGAGGATTTTTGCATCGATGTTCATCAGGGATATTGGTGTAAAATTCTCTTTTTTTGTTGTGTCTCTGCCAGGCTTTGGTATCAGGATGATGTTGGCCTCATAAAATGAGTGAGGGAGGATTCCCTCTTTTTCTATTGATTGGAATAGTTTCAGAAGGAATGGTACCAGCTCCTCCTTGTACCTCTGGTAGAATTCGGCTGTGAATCCATCTGGTCCTGGACTTTTTTTGGTTGGTAGGCTATTAGTTATCGCCTCAATTTCAGAGCCTACTATTGGTCTATTCAGGGATTCAACTTCTTCCTGGCTTAGTCTTTGGAGAGTGTAAGTGTCCAGGAAATTATGTATTTCTTCTAGATTTTCTAGTTTATTTGCATAGAGGTGTTTATAGTATTTATTTAAAAAAGCCCATCGTCTTAGCCCCAAATCTCTTTAAGCTGATAAGAAACTTCAGCAAAGTCTCAGTATACAAAACTAATGTGCAAAAATCACAAGCATTCTTATACACCAGTAACAGACAA
>NW_012118755.1:213372-220614 GCF_000951035.1 Colobus angolensis palliatus | reverse complement strand
TCCAGAAGGGGAACATCACACACCGGGGCCTCTTATGGGGAGGGTGTGTTTGGACGAACGGAGGCAGGATGGCGCATTTCCAGGTTCTTCTTCACTAACTTTTCCCGTCTGCGCAAAAATGCAGCCCCCCACCGGGGAAGGTGCAGACCAACTGGGCATGCGCCAGGTGACGTCAATCCGAAGAGACCAAGATTTACCTGGTCGCCCCTGCGGAATGGCCCGGACCCACCCGTGCCCCGCCTATTGCCCTCCCACTCCTAGAATAGCGGCCTGGCCAGCGTCCCAGGCGGCCTTCCTGAGTCCCTCACTCCTGTCCGGATGTCGGGACTGCAGGAACTCCGTCGGAGAGCCCCACGGGGGGACTCTGTCGGCCTTCTTTGCCCGAGGCGGACAGACCTCTTCCCCACACCTTAGGTGACCAAAATAAACGTGCAGTTTTGCTCCTACCCTTTGCCTAGTTGCTGGTTCTTTTGTGCTGGCTCTGGTGGTCCTAGAAAAACAAATCAGGGGGTAGGGGGGAGGGATTGCATTGGGAGTTATACCTGATGTAAATGACGAGTTGATGGGTGCTGACGAGTTGATAGGTGCAACACACCAACATGGCACAAGTATACATATGTAACAAACCTGCACGTTGTGCACATGTACCCTAGAACTTAAAGTATAATAAAAAAAAAAAGTTACTGTGATCAAGAGATCCAACATACTCCTGAAGAATGGAAAATGCAGGTTTGCCATGAAAGACGGTATTACGTGGTTTAACAAAATTTGAAGAGCAATTCCGAGTTATCTTCACGATAGTTTACAGGCTGGTAATACTCACGTCCAGCGTGTTTTCTCGCTGTGAGCGTCCAATGGACCAGAAGGAAGCAAGTGGAGCCTCAGGGTGCAAGTGGAGGTGGTGCTGGGTAGCGCAGCAGGGCCACAGGAACCGACTATGTCTGGAGAAATTCCACTTATCAATTGTTGAGGACAGCCAAATCAGGGAGATGTAATTCATGAGAAAGCTGTGTAATTTAAATACTCATAATTTATTTCAGCTAACGAATAAAACTGCAGTACTGCACTTGCTGCATCTGGGAACTAACTACCCATTGCGGCTGAACCCTCAGGCCCTTTTTAAAGGAGCGGCGCGAGGACTTGTGGGAAATGTAGTCTGCACTTTCTGAGGAAGCGGCGCAAGGGCTTGTGGGAAATGTAGCATGCACTTTCTAAGGAAGCGGTGCGAGGACTTGTGGGAAATGTAGTGTGCACTTTCTGGTCCCAGTAGCGGGAGCCGCTGCGGGCCTTCTGCGCATGTACGCCATATGGCTCCAGGTTTGTTTTTCTCCCCGCAGCCTGAGTGGGAGGGCTACCGGCATTTCCGCTTCGGGGTAGAGGACATGGAGGGTGAGTAAGGGAGGGCTGGGGCGAGGGTGGACTGGAGGTTCCGCGCGGCGTGGGGGTGGGAGAGAGAGATAGAGCGGCTTTGCCGCCTGGTCTAGGTCCGAATCCTGCCTTGGTTCTTGTGCTCCCTAAGGGAACGCGCACCTCCGGCGGCTGTGACAAGTGAGGTTGGATTTTCTCTTGCCTGAGGTGAAGGATGCCCGGAGGCCTCGGCAGGACGGCGCGGAAACGGACCTTCTGCCCAATGGATGCGTGCTTCTCTCCTTATTATTTCCCCTCGGAATCGGAATCTCGCTGTGGCCTCGCAACCACCTGTGGTCGGCGTCGCCGCGTTGTCACTGCGACGCCGAGGCAAGCGGGGTGGCGGGAAGCACCCGCGGGGCGGGGAGGGAACCTGCAGGCGCGGACTGCACACCCAGCCTCTGCCCAGCGTCACCCGGCTTGCTGTGTCCTCGCAGGTCGCAGCTTCATGGCCTGACGCCTTCAGGAAGTATTTTGAAGTCATTGTGACTGTGGATTGGGGAATTTCTTGTTTCCATTGACCTGTGAGGCCGCGCACGTGGAGGGAAGTACCCCAGAGCCTCCGGCACTGTGCAGCCTGGCCTGTGTCCCCAGTAGCACCAGTGGGCATTTCCAGAGGGTCCAGCTCGTGGCTCAAGTGACAGGAAGATGTAGGAGCTTTCAGTCTTGGATGAGGGTTCGAACTGAAGGGCTTAGGCCCAGCAGTCTTGGAGCAAAGCGGCTGTTGTGGGGTAAGAAAAGAAGGGTAGGGGGCGAGGGCTCAGGGGCCCTCCTAGGAGGACACCCGACCAGTTGGGCTGAGACCTCATTAGAGATCTAGAGCACGGGTGGGAGGAGCAGTGGCTCGATTTGTGTCCTGTCCAGACTCCCACAGGCTGGGTGATGGTGGGAGCTTTGTGCTCATTCAGATGTGGCGGCAGAGGAGGGCAAGGCCGAAGGAGGAGACAGCACTATTTCTTGGGGAGTTGTGAAGGCATCATGAGGAGGGAGGAGCTTAGCAGCCAAGTGGAGGAGAGCACTCTCCATGCCTGGATTCGTTACTTGCTCGTTCTAGATGCTGAACTGCTGGCGCACTACAGCACAACTAGAGATGCCCCCATCTTGATCTTACGGAATCAGAGCTGCAGCGGAAAGAAAGTTATCTATTTCGGCTTTATTTAAAAGATGGGGTGGGGTGGGGTAGACAGGAAACGAGCTTATCGTATTAAGTGACTGATGACATTGACACATTTTGTGTGGCAGAGTCAAGAACAGACACTAAATCGCTTGAGGACCCAGGAGGGTGTTTGCTGCGTTGACAACAGAGTAAGTAAAAATCAGTGTGCTTTTTTAAATCTAAAGATGGTTTGAGAATCTGAAACCAAGTTAAAGCAAGTTCGTTTTCCTTCCAAAAAAACTGGGCTGGGCCGGGCGCGGTGGCTCATGCCTGTAATCCCAGCACTTTGGGAGGGTAAGGCGGGTGGATCACGAGGTCAGGAGTTCGAGACCAGCCTGGCCAACATGGCTTTAGTAAAGACGAAACACCGTCTTTACTAAAAATACAAAAAATTACCCAGGCGTGGTGGTGCACACCTGTAGTCCCAGCTACTTGGGAGGTTGAGGCAGGAGGTTGCAGTGAGCCGAGATCATGCCATTGTAGTCCAGCCTGGGCAACAGGGCAGGATTCTGTCTCAAAAAAGCAAACAACAACAACAAAAAACTGGGCTGAAAAATACCACATCACTTTTTTCAAAACGTTGTTGGGATTCTCTGGTTTATAATAAAGATTAAAACCTGAGTATTTTTGTTTAGCATCAGTTTTAATGAAAGTATTATGTTCCATTCTTTGGCTTTTCCTAACTTGCTTAATTAGTTTATTGCTTTGCATACTCTGTTAGAGTACAACGTAAGTTGTTTACGAATCAGTAGAAAACAAAACGTTTTTACATTTGAAACCTAATGTGTCCAAGCAGTACATAATCATGCCAGTCATGCATGGGTCTGTGAGTATCTCCCTTTCAGAGATGTTTTGCCAGCTGCAAAGTGGACCTTTTTAGGCAAGTGACATCTCTCATGATCTTTTCTTATTTCTCAGCTATACCCTCACAGTTTGCTCTGCTCTTCCAACACCAGTGGAAGATGATCACATCCCAGGTAAGTTGTTTAGTTTTTCACAATTTTGCTTACAAGTAATTATTGAGGTTTTAAAAATGTCTCTACATTCATATGAAAGTAGAAATAACATCAGGGAAAATATAGAGGAGAGGTCACATTACGGTTCATGGGTCAAATGCAGCCTGCCGCCTGTTTTTTTATGGTCCACAAATGAAGGATAGTTTTTATGTTTTTAGGTGGCTGGAGGGAAAAAAACCAAGAGCATTATTTTGCTTGGAAATTGTATGAAATTCAGATTTCGTTATCTATAAAGTTTTATTGGGCCTCAGCTATACTCATGTATTTATGTATTGTCTGTTGGTACTTTCACACTACGAGGGCAGAGTTGACTGGTTGCAGCAGAGACTAATGGCCCACAAGCCTAAAATATTTACTGTGAGACCCTTCACAGAAAATGTTTGCTGATTTCTGATAGAGAGTTGATGAAGGGTAAGACAAAAATGTCATGTTAAGGGAATGCAGATCTTGTGATCTCACAGAGTTGTGAAACTGGAACATAAAACACTTTAAAGGTCAATGAGCTTTATTAGGTGACATTGTGAAACTTCCGATGACAGTCTTTCAGTTACATAAAAAAGTAGTACAAAAAAGTGAGTAATTCATGTGTAGTCCAGGGGAAAACTTAAGAGATAGCAAGAGAATGTATGTGATTAAAAAATTCAAATAGGCTGGGCTAGGTGGCTCACGCCTGTAATCCCAGCACTTTGGGAGGCTGAGGCGGGTAGATCACGAGGTCGGGAGTTCGAGACCAGCCTGACCAACATGGTGAAACCCCGTCTCTACTAAAAATATAAAAATTAGCTGGGCATTGTGGGGTGCACCTGTAATCCCAGCTAGTCAGGAGGCTGAGGCAGGAGAATCGCTTGAACTCAGGAGGCGGAGGGTGCAGTGAGCCGAGATTGTACCGCTACACTCCAGCCTGGGCGACAGAGTGAGACTCCGTCTCAAAAAAAAAAAAAAAAAAAAAAAAATTCATATGAATTATGTAGCATTAGGACTTATGGTTGTTTAAAGAAACAGTCCTGGTAGGCTAGGGTGATCATGGGTTGTTAGGATGTGGCAGGCTTTGTGACAGCCCTAGAGACTGGGCAGACCTGGAATATTTGCAATAACTTTCAAGGGATTCTACCTAAATAAAAAATTATGGTAAAATACACATCACATGAAATTGACAATTAAGCCATTTTAAAGTATAGAATTCAATGACTTTAGTACATTCACAGTGTTGTACAACCATAACCACCATTTATTTCTGGAATATTTTCATCACACTAAAAGGAAACACAGTACCCTTAATAAGCAGTGTTGTAACTTAATAAGCAGTTGCTCCCTTTTTCCCCTCTGCTCCCAGCCCCTAGCAACAGGTTGCAGTAGAGACTGTAATGGCCCACACACCTTTTTGTTTAAATGCTATTGTAATTGGAATTGTTAATTTCCTTTTTGACTGTGCATTGTAATGAGTACAGAACTAATTTTTGAGTAATCTTGTATCCTGTAATTTTGCTGAATTTGTTTCCTATTTGTAGTAGTTTCTTTGTGGATTCTTTAGTATTTTCTGCATATATGATCATGTCATCTACAAACAAAAATATTTTCTTTCTTTCTTTCCAATTTGGGTGTATTTATTTGTTTAACCTAATTGCTGTGGCTGGAATTTTTAGTACAATGTTGAATATATGTGGCCAAAGCAGGAATCTTTATTTATTGTTAGTTTTTTGTTTTAGCAGTCTTAACCATTTTGGGATGTACAATTCAGAAGCAGTGTTATGTATATTCATATTGTACATCTAATCTCCAGAATTTTTTCATCTTGGGAAATTGAAATTCTGTACCCATTAAACAATAACTTCCCACTTTCCCCTCCTCCTTGCCCCTGGCAGCCACCATCCTGCTTTCTGTTCTATGAGTTTCACTACTTTTGCTATGTCTCATTTAAGTGAAATCATGCAGTATTTGTCTTATTGTGACTGGCTTATTTCACTTAGCATGATGTCCTCAAGCTTCCTCAGTGTTGTAGCATGTGTCAGAATTTATCTCCTTTTTAATGTTGAATGATATTTCATTGTACTCATGTTTTGTTTATTCATTCATCTGTCAGTGGACATTTGGATTCCTTCCTCCTTTTAACTGTTGTAAATCATGTTACTGTGAACGTGGGTGTACAACTATCTCTTTGAGATCCTTCTTTCAGTTCTTTTAGTTATATACTCAGAAGTGGTATGGCTGGAATCTATGGTAATTCTATTTTTAGTTTCTTGAGGAAACACTAACTTGTTTTCTACAGAAGGTGCACCATTTTACAGTCCCATCCTCAGTGTACAGGATTCTGATTTCTGCATATCCTTGCCAACACTTGTTATTTTCTTTTGTTGTTTTGATAGCAGCCGTTGTAATGGGTGTATAGTAATTTTTCATTGTGATTTTGATTTATATTTCCCTAATGATTAGTGATGCTGAGCATATTTTCGTAAGCTTGTTGACCATTTGTATATCTTTTATGGAGAAATGTCTGTTCAAGTCCTTTGTCCATCTTTGAATCTGGTTTTTTGTTTGTTTTGAGTTGTAGTGGTTCTTTATTTTTTTTAATATTAATTCCTCATCAGATACACGAATTGCAAATATTTTTTCCTGTTGTGTTGGTTGCCTTTTCATTCAGTTAACCATGTCCTTTAATGCACAATTTTTAACTTTGACGTAGTCCAATTTATTTTTACTACTGTTGCCTGTGGTTTTTGATATTATATCCAAGAAAACATTACATTGCCACATGTAACGTCAAGAATCCATTCTCCTATGTGCTCTGCCATGAGTTTTGTAACTTTAATTTTGGTTCTTAGATTTAGGTCTTTGATTCATTTAGAGTTTTATTTTTTATTCATTTATTTTTTTTTTAGTTTTGTTTTGCATGTGGCTATCCAGTTTTTCCAACACTATTTGTTAGAAAAAATGTCCTTTCCCTATTGACTGTTCTTGACAACTTTGTTGAAAATCATTTTACCATACATGCATGGGTTTTCAAGATTGACTACTTGAGATCCCTTGAAATTCCGTGTAAACTTCAGGATGATTTATTTTTTTTTTGTGTGTGTGTGTATAAATAATGATTTAATGAATATTCTTGTAACCATCATCTGCCTTAAGAAATAACATATTACAAAAAACCCTCATCTGTTGAATTCCTCTCTTAGTCCCAAAGGTATCTTAACAGATTTTTAAGGGTACAATAAAATATTGTTAGCTGTAGGTACAATGTTGTATAGCAGATCCCTAGAAGTTACTCATCTTGCATTACTGAAACATTCTACCCATTGAACAGCAACTTTCTATTTCCCTTCTCTCCTGCTATTGGCAACCACTGTTTTGTTCTCTGCTTTTATGAGTTTGACTATTTTAAATATCTCATCTAAGTGGCATTTTGCAGTATTTGTCCTATGACTGGCTTGTGTCGCCTCCAGGTTCATCCATGTTGTCCTATATTGCAAAATTTTCCTTTTTTAAAAAAAGCTGAATAATATTTGATTTTATGTATATATCATGTTTTCTTTTTTTTTATTATTATACGTTAAGTTCTAGGGTACATATGCATAACATGCAGGTTTGTTACATATGTATACTTGTGCCATGTTGGTGTGCTGCACTCATCAACTAGTCAGCACCCATCAACGCGTCAGCACCCATCAA
>NW_012118755.1:210477-210885 GCF_000951035.1 Colobus angolensis palliatus | reverse complement strand
CTGAAGCCTTCTTCTCTCATCTCGTCAAAGTCATTCTCCGTCCAGCTTTGATCCGTTGCTGGCGATGAGCTGCGTTCCTTTGGATGGGGAGATGCGCTCTTATTCTTTGAATTTCTAGCTTTTCTGCCCTGCTTTTTCCTCATCTTTGTGGTTTTATCTGCCTCTGGTCGTTGATGATGGTGACGTACTGATGGGGTTTTCGTGTGGGTGTCCTTACTGTTTGTTACTTTTCCTTCTAACATTCAGGACCCTCAGCTGTAGGTCTGTTGGAGATTGCTTGAAGTCCACTCCAGACCCAGTTTGCCTGGGTGTCAGCAGCAGAGGCTGCAGAAGATAGAATACTGCTGAACAGCGAGTGTACCTTTCTGATTCCTCTTTGGAAGCTTCCTCTCAGGGGTGTACTCCACC
>NW_012118755.1:179922-209975 GCF_000951035.1 Colobus angolensis palliatus | reverse complement strand
GGCAGGCCTCCTGGAGCTGCTGTGAGCTCCACCCAGTTCGAGCTTCCTAGCGGCTTTGTTTACCTACTTAAGCCTCAGCAATGGCGGGCGCCCCTCCCCCAGCCTGGCTGCTACCTTGCGGTTAGATTGCAGACTGCTGTGCTAGCAATGGGGGAGGCTCCGTGGGCGTGTGACCCTCCCGGCCAGGTGTGGGATATAATCTCCTGGTGTGCCCGTTTGCTTAAAGCGCAGTATTTGGGTGGGAGTTATCCGATTTTCCAGGTGTTGTCTGTCTCAGTTCCCCTGGCTAGGAAAAGGGATTCCCTTCCCCCTTGCACTTCCCAGTGTGAGGTGATGCCTCGCCCTGCTTCAGCTCTCACTGGTTGGGCTGCAACAGCTGACCAGCACTGATTGTCCGGCACTCCCTAGTGAGATGAACCCAGTACCTCAGTTGAAAATGCAGAAATCACCTGTCTTCTGTGTCACTCGCGCTGGGAGCTGGAGACTGGAGCTGTTCCTATTGAGCCATCTTGCTCCGTCCAGGATGATTTATTTCTATTTCTGTTACTATGTCTCCTTTGTAGACTGACCTTTTTTTTTTTTTTTTAATCAATATGTAATGTTTTTCTCTTGTAACAATTTTTGACTTAAAGTCTCTTTTGTCTCAGTATAGCCACCCTGGCATTCTTTAGGTTACTATCCTCTTCTGTCATTTCAATTTCAACCTGCTGTGTTGTGTGTTTTTATCTAGAGAGTGTCTTATAGACTATATATAGTTGGATCATATATTTGTATTTATTTTGCCAATTCCTTTTTCTTTTTTTCTTTTTCTTTTTCTTTTTTTTTTTGAGACAATCTTACTGTGTCACCCAGGCTGGAGTGCAGTGCTGTGATCTTGACTCTCTGCAACCTCAACCTCCAGGGTTCAAACAATTCTTCTGCCTCAACCTGCTGAGTAGCTGGGATTACAGGTGCACACCATGACGCCTGGCTAATTTTTTTTTTTTTCTTTAGTAGAGACAGGGTCTCACCATATTGGCCAGGCTGGTCTCAAACTCCTGACCTCATGATCTGCCCACCTCGGCCTTCCAAAGTGCTGGGATTACAAGTGTGAGCCACGATGCCCAGCCTATTTTGACAATTTCTTTTAGTTGGGAGTTTAGTTTATTTACATTTAGAGTCAATGATAAACTGATAAAGGACTTAGGCCATTTTGCTAGTTATTTTCCATTTGTATTACATCTTTTTTGTTTTCAGTTTTTCTGTGTGTGCCTTTTTTTGTGTTTTTTTTTCTAATGTGCGATGTTAATTCATTTTGTATTTCTTTGTATTCATTATTTACCTAGTGTTAATACTTGGAATTCCAATGAACATCTTGAATTTATAACAATCTAGCTTGCATTAATACCAACTGAGCCTTAATATTATATAAAAACTCTGGTCCTGTATAGCTTTGTCCCTGTCCTTTGTCTTCTTATTGTGACATTTTATGCCTTCATAAATTGTGTGCACATTACCATAGATGTATAATTATTGTTTCATGTATATGTCTTTTAAATCATATAGAAAAAAGAGAGAACATAAAAGCCAAGAATACAATAAGACTGGCTTTTGCATTTACTTATAGTATTTACTTTTACCATTTGAATTTTTTGTGTGTTTGGATTGGAATTACTGTCTAGTGTCCTTTTGTTTCAACCTGAGGGACTGCCTTTTGCATTTCTTGTAGGACAGGTCTAGTACTAATATGTTTTCTCAGATTCTGTTGATCTAGGAATGTTTTAATTTCTCCTTCCTTTTTGAAAGGTAGTTTTGCCTAATGTAGAATTTTTGTTATCTTTTTTTTTTCTTTTGGCACTTTAAAGGTGCCATTATCTACTGCCTCTGGGCTTCATGGTTTCTGATGAAAGACTGTCTGTTAATCTTATTTCAGGTCCTTTGTACATGGTTAGTGCCTTATCTCTTGCTACTTTGAAGACTCTTTGTCTTTTAACAATTTATTATTTCTCTCAGTTTGAAGTTCTTTGATGTTATCCCAATTATAGTTTCTTGAGAGTCTTGGACATAGAGATTCATGTCTTTCATCAGTTTGAAAGGTCTTCAGACATTATTTCTTCAGATATTTTTTGGTTCCCTTTTCTCCTCTTTGTCAGTAACTCTTGTTATTAACTTGTGGGTATGCTTGATGTTGTCTCATGGATCTCTTAGGCACTGTCCATTTTTCACCATTCTTTTTCTCTGCTCCACAGAATGAATGATCTCCATCAGTGTCTTCAATTTTGCTGATTGTTCTCTTTGAGCTCTAATCTGTTATTGAATCTTTCCACTGATATTAAAAAATTTTAGTTGTACTTTTCAGCTCCAGTCAGTCCTAATTACATTTTTATAGTTTTGTTCTCTATATTAATATTTTATATTTGACACAGCATCATTCTCCTGGTTTCTGTTAGTTCTTTGGTTTCATTTAGCTCTTTGAGCACATTTAGAACAGCTGATTTAAATTCTTTACCTAGTAAGACCAATATTAAAGGTGTCTTTGAGGACAGGTTTTATTTATTTTTTCTGTGTGTCTGTGGGTCATATTATCTTCTTTGCATTCCTCATAATTTTTTATTGAAAACTGAACATTTTGAATATTAAAATATGCTAATTCTAGAAATCAGATTCTTTTGCTCAGAATTTGTTGTTGCTGTTTATTTTCTATTGTTTGCTTGTTTTGTGGCTTTTCTAAACTATTTTTGTAAAGTCAGTGTTCTTTGTTGTACATGGTTACTGAAACCTCTGTTCTGTTAGTTTAATGGTCAGTTTGTGATATGATAGAGAGTTATTTAAATGCCCAGAGCAAAAACAAAATAAAAAACTCTTCTGGTCTGTGCATACTGGCCCTGTTTTAAGGTGTTCCTGTAATGGTTTGCCAGGCCATTTACATCTCTGCATTAATCTTTACCTCCTGCTTACACAGAGCCTGAAGGTCAACCAGACGTGAAAGCTTAGGTTCCTCTCAGGTTTTTTTTGAGCATGCATAATTGCTTTGTACTTACACATGACCTCAATTCCCTGCTTTATGCAGATACTTTTCAAACCCCTTATCCCCAACCCTGGCCCCATGTGTTTCCTTCTGAGTTTTTCCATTCCCAGTTTTATCAGTCCATCTGCTGCTTTTCTCATCTAGCTGCTGTGGCCAGATAATTGCCTTTAAATACTTTCAACAAGCACTTCCTGGAAGACTAGCCCTGAGAAAGTTTTAAGGCAGGCAAAACAAAGACAAACCTGTGAGCCACTTCTTCAGAGAGCCTGCATAGACAGATCAAAATACACAACTGCAGTTCTCTGAAAACAAGGTGCATACTGTCCACTTTGGCACAGGCATCAGCAAGCCATACCAGGAATGTTCTGGGTATACCAGGTTTTTAATCAGATTGGAGAATTCTGAAAAGCTTGATGCTGACAGGGTTTTTTTCTTTTTTTTTTTTTTTTTAGTTTGGGATGGAGTTTTGGAGTTACCTATTCCATTTTCAGCCTGTCTCCCACATCAATTTTTGAATAATTACTCTGTGGCACAACAGATGTACCTAACTCATCTTGTCCTTTTCTTGCACTACCTCTGCCATTAGCCATTTCTCCAAAGGACATTGTTCTTTCTAGTGGAGGGTGGAATTTTAAAAGCAAGATCTGGGTGCTCATTGCTAAAGGTTGTCACTGCCTCAGACCCTCTCAATTGACAGAATTAGGAAATATACATACACACACACAAATACACATGTGTACACCTATTTTTGTATTGGTTTATCTACACATATTTTTTAAACAATGAGTTTACATAGACATTTTCCAATTTCAATCTTAACCCCATAGCCTTTCTGTTTTCCATCTTTGTAACTTCAACAATATTTATTTGCTCCTTCTCCCTGTTTGTATCCAATCTTTCTTTCTTTCTTTCTTTCTTTGTTTTTTTTTTGAGATGGACTTTTGCTCTTGGTGCCCAGGCTGGAATGCAATGGTATGATTTCAGCTCACTGCAACCTCTGCCTTCTGCGTTCAAGTGATTCTCCTACCTCAGCCTCCCAAGTAGCTCGGATTACAGGCATACACCACCATGCCTGGGTAATTTTGTATTTTCAGTATATACGGGGTTTCTCCATGTTGGTCACGCTGGTCTCGAACTCCTGACCTCAGGTGATCTGCCTGCCTTGGCCTAATAAAGTGTTGGGATTGCAGGTGTGAGCCACTACGCCTGTCCTGTATCTAATCTCTTAAACCTGCCAGTGCTACCTGTCTCCTCAGCTCTGGTTTGATCCCTTAGATCAGCATTCCTGGAATTACCCATACTTGCTATATTAAATATTCAAATCAGATTTGATGTATTAAAACATTTTAGAAGTTAAAAGGGGCCATTTGACTAAGTCTTCTTATTTATGGAAAAACATCATTACTTTATGTAAGCTTATCAAAAATAAAATTTCTGATCATTGGCAGCACAGTGTCTGAACCTGTCTCTACAGGTTGTCAAACCACTACTTTGTCCATTAAGTTATAAGGACACTTATCCCATTCATGAAAGCAGAGCTTCCTAATCACCTCCTGAAGGCCATGCCTCTTCACACTATTGCAGTGGTATTAGATTTCAACATATGAAGTTGTGAAGGGCACAAACATTCAGACCATAGCACTAAGTATTTTATTCTACTGGATACTATCATAAATGGAATTATTTTCTGAATTTCCTTTTGAATTGTTCATTGTTGGAGTACTTTTTTTTTTAACCTAATTGTTGTGCGTTGGTTTTGCACTCTGCAACTTCGTCGAAACTGTTTGTTAGCTCGTAGATTTTTTGTGGATTATTTGCTAAGTAATGTTATCCGCAAATAGAGGAGTTTTACTTCTCTATTTGAATGTCTTTCATTTCTTTTTCTTGCCTATTTGCTCTGGCTAGAACTTTTAATACAGTGTTAAATTGCAGTGGTGAAAGCACTATCCTTTGCCTGTTTATGATCTTGGTTGGGGGGATCTTTTCGGTCTTTCACTATGGAGTATGTTACCTATGAGTTTTTCATATATGTACTTTATTATGTTGAGGAACAGGCAGCAATCTTTGCTATTTGGCAGCCTCCTCTGGTGATACCAAAACAAGCAGGGTCTGGAGTGGACCTCCAGCAAACTCTAGCAGACCTGCAGCAGAGGGACCTGACTATTAGAAGGAAAACTAACAAAGAGAAAGGAATAACATCAACATCAAAAAAAGGACATCCACTCAGAGACCCCATCCGAAGGTAAATAAATCACGAAGATGGGGAGAAACCAGCGCAAAAGGCTGACAATTCCAAAAACCAGAACACCTCTTCTCCTCCAAAAGATCACAACTCCTTGCCAGCAAGGGAACAAAACTGGATGGAGAATGCATTTGACAAATTGACAGAAGTAGGTTTCAGAAGGTGGGTAATAACTAACTACTCTGAGCTAAAGGAGCATTTTCTACCCAATGCAAGGAAGCTAAGAACCTTGGAAAAAGGTTAGACAAATTGCTTACTGGAATAACCAGGTTACAGAAGAACATAAGTCACCTGATGGAGCTGAAAAACACAAGAACTTCGTGAAGCCTACATAAGTGTCAATAGCTGAATGGATCAAATTGAAGAAAGAATATAAGAGACTGAAGATCAAACTAATGAAATGAAGTAGGAAGACAAGATTAGAGAAAAAAGAACGAAAAGGAATAAAGCCTCCCAAGAAATATAGGACTATGTGAAAATACCAAATCTGTGTTTGATTGGTTACCTGAAAGTGATGGAGAGAATGGAACCAAGCTGGGAAACACTCTTCAGGATATTATCCATGAGAATTTTCCCAACCTGGCAAGAGAAGTCAACACTCAAATTCAGGAAATACAGGTAACACCACAAAGATACTCCTCAACAAGAACAACCCAAGACACATAAGCATCAGATTCACCAAAGTTGAAATGAAGGAAAACATGTTAAGGGCAGCTAGAGAGAAAGGTCAGATGACTCACAAAGGGAATTCCATCAGACCAACAGTAGATCTCTGCAGAAACACTACAAGCCAGAAGAGAGTGCGGGCCAATATTCAACATTCTTAAAGAAAAGAATTTTCAACCTGGAATTTCATATCCAGCCAAACTAAGCTTCATAAGTGGAGGAGAAATAAAATCCTTTACAGACAAACAAATGCTGAGAAATTTTGTCACTACCGGGCCTGCCTTACAAGAGTTCCTGAAGGAAGCACTAAACATGGAAAGTAACAACCAGTATCAACCACTGCAACAACATACCAAATTATAAAGGTTATCGACACTATGAAAAAACTGCATCAACTAATGGACAAAATAACCAGGTAGCATCATAATGACAGGATCAAATTCACACATAACAATATTAACCTTAAATGTAAACAGGCCAAATGCCCCAATTAAAAGACACAGACTGGCAAATTGGATAAAAAGTCAACACCTGTCAGTGTGCTGTATTCAGGAGACCCATCTCATGTACAGAGACACACATAGGCTCAAAATAAAGAGATGGAGGAATATTTACCAAGCAAATGGGAAGCCAAAAACAAAAAAACAAAAAAAAAAACAGGTGTTACAATCTTAGTCTCTGATAAAACATACTTTAAACCAACAAAGATCAAAAAAGACAAAGAAGGGCATTAGATAATGGTAAAGGGATCAATGCAACAAGAAGAGCTAACTACCCTAAATATATATGCACCCAATACACAGGAGCACCCAGATTCATAAAGCAAGTTCTTAGAGACCTACAAAGACACTTAGACTCCCACACAATAATAGTGGGAAACTTTAACAACCCACTGTCAGTATTAGACAGATTGAGACAGAAAATTAGCAGGGATATTCAGAACTTTAACTCAGCTCTGGACCAAGCAGACCTAATAGACATCTACAGAACTCTCTCTACCGAAATCAACAGAATATACATTCTTCTCAGCACCACATCACATTTATTCTAACGTTGGCTACATAATTGGAAGTAAAACACTCCTCAGCAAATTCAAAAGAATGGAAAGGATAACAGTCTCTCAGACCACAGTGCAATCAAATTAGAAATCAGTATTAAGAAACTCACTCAAAACTGCACAATTACATGAAAACTGAACAACCTGCTCCTGAATGACTACTGGGTAAATGATGAAATTAAGGCAGAAATAAAGACGTTATTTGAAACCAATGAGAACAAAGACACAATGTACCAGAATCTCTGGGACACATTTAAAGCAGTGTGTAGAGGGAAATTTGCAGCACTAAATGCCCACAACAGAAAGCAGGAAATATCTAAAATAGACATCCTAGCATCACAAAAAAGCTAGAGAAGCAAGAGCAAACAAATTCAAAAGCTAGCAGAAGGCAAGAAATAACTAAGATCAGAGAAGGACTGATAGAGAGATGAAAAACCCTTCAAAAAATCAATGAATCCAGGAGCTGGTTTTTGAAAAGATCAACAAAATAGAATAGCAAAAAGAATAAAGAAGAAAAGAGAAGAATCAAATCGATGCATTAAAAAATGATAAAGGGGATATCACCACTGATCCCACAGAAATACAAACTACTGTCAGAGAATACTATCAACACCCCTACGCAAATAATCTAGAAAATCTAGAAGAAATAGATAAATTCCTGGACATATACACCCTCCCAAGTCTAAAGCAGGAAGAAGTCGAATCCCTGAATGGACCAATAACAAGTTCTGAAATTGAGGCAGTAAATAATAGCCTACCAAGCAAAAAAGTCTAGGACCAGATGAATTCACAGCCAAATACTACCAGAGATACAAGAAGGAGCTGATACCATTCCCTCTGAAACTATTCCAAGCAACAGAAAAAGAGGGAATCCTCTCTAACTCATTTTATGAAGCCAGCATCGTCCTGATACCAAAACCTTGCAGGGACACAACAAAAAAAGAGAATTTTACACCAGTATCCCTGATGAACATTGACACAAAAGTCCTCAATAAAATACTTGCAAACTGAATCTAGCTGTACTTCAAAAAGCTTATCTACCATGCTGAAGTCAGCTGCATCCCTGGGATGCAAGGCTGGTTCAACATATGCAAATTAATAAACGTATTTCATGAAATAAACGGAACCAATGACAAAAACCACGTGATTATCTCAACAGGTGCAGAAAAGGCCTTTGAGAAAATTCAACACCCCTTCATGCTAAAACTCTCAAAACACTAGGTATTGATGGAACATATCTCAAAATAATAAGAGCTATTTATGACAAACCCACAGCCAATATCATACTGAATGGGCAAAAACTGGAAGCATTTCCTTTGACAACCAGCACAAGACAAGGATGCCCTCTCTCACCACTCCTATTCAACATAGTATTGAAAGTTCTGGCCAGGGCATTTGGGCAAGAGAAAGAAATGAAGCGTATTCAGATAGGAAAAGAGGAAGTCAAATTATCTCTGTTTGCAGATGACATGACTGTATATTTAGAAAACCCCATTGTCTCAGCCCCAAATCTCCTAAAGCTGATAAGCAACTTCAGGAAGGTCTCAGGATACAAAATTAATGTGCAAAAATCACAAGCATTCTTATACACCAGTAACAGAGAGCCAAATCATGAATGAACTCCCATTCATAATAGCTTCAAAGAGAATAAAATACCTAGGAATCCAACTTATGAGGGATGTAAACGACCTCTTCAAGGAGAACTACAAATCACTGCTCAGTGAAATAAAAGAGGACACAAACAAATGGAAGAACATACCATGCTCATGAATAGGAAGAATCAATATTTTGAAAACGGCCATACTGCCCAAGGTAATTTATAGACTGAGTGCCTTCCCCATTAAGCTACCAATGAGTTTCTTCACAGAATTGGAAAAAACTGCTTTAACGTTCATATGGAAGCAAAAAAGAGCCTGCATTGCCAAGTCAATCCTAAGCCAAAAGAACAAAGCTGGAGGCATCACACTACCTGACTTCAAACTATACTACAAGGCTACAGTAACCAAAGCAGCATGGTACTGGTACCAAAACAGAGATACAGACCAATGGAACAGAACAGAGCCCTCAGAAATAACACCACACATCTACAGCCACCTGATCTTTGACAAACCTGACAAAAGCAATGGGGAAATGATTCCCTATTTAATAAATGGTGTTGGGAAAACTGGCTAGCTATATGCAGGAAACTGAAACTGGACTCCTTCCTTACAATTTATACAAAAATTAACTCAAGATGGATTAAACACTTAAGACCTAAAACCATAAAATCCCTAGGAGAAAACCTAGGCAGTACCATTCAGTACATAGGTGTAGGCAATGACTTCATGACTAAAACACCAAAAGCAAAGGCAACAAATGCAAAATTGACAAACGGGATCTAATTAAACTAAAGAGCTTCTGCACAGCAAAAGAAACTATCATCAGAATGAACAGACAACCTCCAGAACGGGAGAAAATTTTTGCAATTTATCCATCTGACATAGGGCTAATATCCAGAATCTACAAAGAACTTAAACAAACTTACAATTAAAAAACCCCATCAAAAATTGGGTGAGGGATATGAACAGACACTTCTCAAAAGAAGACATTTATGCGGCCAACAAGCATATGAAAAACTCATCATCACTGGTCATTAGAGAAATGCAAATCAAAACCACAATGAGATACCATCTCATGCCAGTTAGAATAGCAATCATTAAAAAGTCAGGAAACAACAGATGCTGGAGAGGAGAAACAGGAACGATTTTATACTGTTGGTGGGAGTGCAAATTAGTTCAACCATTGTGGAAGTCAGGTGGCGATTCCTGAAGGATCTAGAACCAGAAATACCATTTGACCCAGGAATCCCATTACTGGGTATATACCCAAAGGATTATAAATCATTCTACTATAAGGACACATGCATATGTATGTTTTTTTGCAGCATTATTCACAATAACAAAGACTTGGAACCAACGTAAATGGTCATCAATGATTGGATAAAGAAAATGTGGCACATGTATGTCATGAAATACTATGCAGCCATAAAAAAGGATGAGTTCATGTCCTTTGCAGGGACAGGGATGAAGCTGGAAACCATCATTCTCAGCAAACTAACACAAGAACAGAAAACCAAACGCCACTGTTCTCACTCATAAGTGGGAGTTGGACAAGGAGAACACGTAGACACAGGGAGGGGAACATCTCATACTGGGGCCTGTCAGGGGGTGGTGGGCTAGGGGAGAGATAGCATTAGGAGAAGTGCCTTATGTAGATGATTGGTTGATGGGTACAGCAAACCACCATGTCACGTGTATACCTATGTAATAAACTGGTATGTTCTGCACACGTACCCCAGAAAAAAAAAAAAAAAAAACCTGTTGACTGTACTCACCCTGTTTTACTATCAGATGCTCCATCTTATTCATTCTAATTACATTTTTGTATGCATTATTTGAAGAAATTTATCCACTCTGCCAATCTTCCATTTTTCTTATTTATTTAATCCTAATTTCTCTTTTAAGACCAAATCCAGATGAAAACTTGGCTTATAATCTTATAACAGTTCCCTTGTTTGTCGTGAATCACATTTCAACCCAAAGGATTCCCTTTAGCATTCCTTGCAGAGTAGATCTAGTGAAAACATATTCTCTTAGCTTGTGTTCATCTGGGAATGTCCTCATTATTGACAGGCATGTTTGCCCAGCATACAATTCTCAGCTGACAGTTTTTTCTTTCAGCACTTTGAATATATCAATCTAGTGTATTCTAACCTTCAAGGTTTCTGCTGATGATCTTTTTGAGGTTCTTTTGTATGTGACAAATTGCTTCTCCTTTTCTGCTTCAAGATTCTCTGTCATTTTTTTTTTTTCCTGACTGATTATAACATGTCTTGGTGGATGTATTTGAGTTTATTTTGAGTTTATGTATAGATTTGTGTCTTTCACCAAATTTGGGAAGTTTTGGCTTTTCTACAAATACTCTATTTCCTTGCCTCTCTTGTATTCTTCTACATTTCCCATGTTTGTGTTGGTCAGCTTGATGGTGTCCCATAGGTCCTTTGGGTTCTGTTTATTTTTCTTAATTCTTTTTTGCTCTGATTCTCAAACTTGGTAATTTCAATAGTCTTATACTTAAATTCACAGATTCTTTTTGACATTCCCAAGTTTGTTGTTGAACTCCTCTGGTGAATTCATTATTTCAGTTATGGTACTGTTTAGTTTTAGAATGTCTATGTGGTTGTTTATTATAATTTCAATCTCTTTTTTGATATTTGTAAGTTGTTTTCTTGGTTCTCTCTAGTTCTTGTATGTTTTAGCTTTTGAATATATGTAAGACAGTTGATTTAAAGTCTTTGTTTAAGAATTGTTATGTTTGGTTTGCCTCAGGGATAAATGTCAATTTATATTTTTCCTGTGATTGGACAACAGTTCCAGTTTCTTTGTATGCTTTGTGATTTTCTTATTCCTGCTGAAACTGGGCATTTTAATATTATAATTTGGTAACTTTAGAAATCACTTTCTTATTCTTCTCTATACTTTGCTGTTCTTAATTATTGAAGTCTTCAATCATCCATTTGTTTTTATGAATTTTTCAGACTGTTTTTTGCAGTCTCTATTTCTAGTCATGTGTGGTCACTGACTTCTCTCTCTAGTTTGTGTTCAGATAGTGTTTTAACCAGCACTTTTCCTGGAGGGCCAGGATTCAAACAACCACCACCAAAAACTAAAAAAAACTAAAAAAAACCCAATAAAACCCTTTTCCTATTATTTGCAAGTTGACTGTCCTTAGCACTTTTGAAGCACTTAGCCTGGTCCATTTAGAACTTCATCTTAGTCTTCACTGCTTGCTTGCACTGAGCGTAGAGATTAGCCAGAAGTAAAACGTTAGGGTCTTTTGAGGTCTTTGCCATGCTTCTCCTGTCCTGGGTATGTGCTTGGTGTTCTGAATTCCCTGACCCATTTATGCCTAGTGTTCCATTATTGGAACGCTAAGCATGTGGGAGTTATATGCTACTGCTCAAGGTCATTTCAAGGTCTGATTGCAAAAATTTAAAAAATTGCAACCTCAGGCATAAATGGGCTATAATGTACACAGTGCTCTTGATTGCCCTCATTTCCCCCCAAAAAAGTCTCTCTTTAGCTTTTTTTTTCTCTTTTGGAATTCATTTGAGAATGGTATTTATCTCCTGGATTTATCTATATTTTACAAACTATTCTTTTATTAGCTCTTTTTCCAGTTTTTATTTTGTTATAATTTGTGCAATTTTATACATTTAGATTTGTACGATTCTGTATTTTACATCCATTTTGTTTTCTTTCTTTCTTTCTTTCCTTTTTTTGAGACAAGAGTTTTACTCTGTTTGCCCAGGCTGGAGTACAGTGGTGTGATCTTGGCTCACTGCAACTCCGCCTCCCAGGTTCAGGTGATTCTCCTGTCTCAGCCTCCTGAGTAGCTGGGAATACAGGTGCCTGCCTCTGTGCCTGGCTAATTTTCATATTTTTAGTAGAGACGGGGTTTCACCACGTTGGCCATGCTGGTCTTGAACTCCTGACCTCGTGATCCTCCCGCCTTGGCCTACCAAAGTGCTGGGATTACAGGCGTAAGCCACCGCACCTGGCCCATTTTGTTTTCTAGTAGTGTTCAGAGAGTATTTGCTTTGTTTTCAGTTAGGCAAATATTAACATTTAATTTTGAAATGCTCTTTTTTTAGTCTGTGATTTTTCTTTTGTTTTGTTTTGAGACCAAGTCTCACTCTGTCATCCAGGCTGGAGTGTAGTGGCACAATCTTGGCTCACTGCAATCTCCACCTCCCGGGTTCAAGCGATTCTCCTCCCTCAGCCTCCCGAGTAGCAGGGATTGCAGGTGTCCACAACCACGCATGGCTATTTTTTGCCTTTTTAGTAGGGATGGGGTTTCACCATGTTGGCCAGGCAGGTCTTGAACTCCAGACCTTAGGTCCCTCCCAAGCTTCAGAATCATCTCTGTAGCCTTCCACTGGACATTCTCACTTCCATAACATGAAGACATTCCAGAAGCTGCATGGCCTGCATGTGTCTTATTGTCACTCTGCACTCTCCCCTTCCTCAACACCCAACCTCCTGGTTCTAATTTCCAGACCTTCTAATGCCTCTATGCAGGCCCTCTAGAAGTAGCCCTTCTTCTCTTCTTTTGTTTAGTGAATTCCCTCTTCCACATCTCCACTACTGCCTCTTAATATAGACAATCTACCTCTAATGCTACTCTCCAGCGGTCTCCAATCTACTTTGGTGGCATTGCTTCCTCAGTGAAAACTGAATTATGTTACAGAGATTCAGTTGTGTATTTCCAGTTCACCATCAACTTCTGTTATTCGCATCAATGACCTGGAGTTGGGAGAGCAGGGAGCCTATGGCCTAAAGGAAGTGTGCAAGATAATTGTGTTTATATCATATACTGCCAGTCCTTTAGGGCTTGGGAGGAAAATATCAGCATGCCTATTTATATTTTTATCTATAAAATAAGAACAAAATTAAGCTTTCCTTATATGTGGATTGATTGTATTTTATTTACTTTATAAATAAATGTAAGTGAAACTAGTAGTTGCTAAGAATTTTTACAGATTAGATGAGTGATAAATATTTGGAGAACACTAACAGGATTAAAGCCAAAAGTATTTCCTAGTCTCCCTCATCTCCCATGCCTCTGCAACCTTTATCTCATCACAGGTAAGACATGCTCTTATCCTGTTAAGCAGTTCCATTGACTTGCCACATATTTTTTCAGGTTTTTAACCTTTTCATAAATTTTTGTTATATGTTTGCAAATGAACTAAAGTTTTGTCACTTTAGTGAAATCTAATATGTTGACATACTTTCACATGAATTTGCACAGACCACTTTTATGATCCATCTGTTTTGCACATATCTGTGGTGTGAGTCCGTTAAGTCCTATAGTAGGTATGTCTCTGTATGTATGTTTCCTTGTGAGAAGATATGTTCCTCTCCTGTAATTACAGGAAGACTCTTGTATTCAAATTGGAATACTCAGAAACTAAGAAAGCTCTAGGCACATGTAGGCACTAAATATTTTAGCATTAAGTAATAAATTAATGCACCAACAGGATATTTCTACTATGATTTTTTACCCACAATGTGTAACATAAAGCAACATATGACATAGAGGCTTTTTATAACATTTTCTATTTAATTTTCAACAATAAAAATGGTAAGGATTAGTCCCTAAACATCCTTTTTCACGTCAACTGATTCTTATCACTTCAGACTGAGCAGAACTGTGATTTTCCAGGGATCAGTGTCATTTAGGGATGTGACTGTGGGCTTCACTCAAGAGGAGTGGCAGCATCTGGACCCTGCCCAGAGGACCCTGTACAGGGATGTGATGCTGGAGAACTACAGCCACCTTGTCTCAGTAGGTAGGTAGGAATTGTTTCCCATGTAGAAGACCAGAATGCACGTGCTTTCTTATCAGTAGAAACTTGTGAAACTTTTGTAAAATATAATAATATTTAGGTTTGAGATTCAGAGATCAAGGACAATTGATCCCTTTTGGATACTAAAGAGAATGACAGAATTAAATGAAGTGTGTGTGTGTGTGTGTGTGTGTACTGTTTGGGGTATACTGTCTTCCTCCTTCAGGAAAACCCACCCAGTTTGTCCCAAGTAATACAATTCTCATCCACAGGATATTGCATTCCTAAACCAGAAGTGATTCTCAAGTTGGAGAAAGGCGAGGAGCCATGGATATTAGAGGAAAAATTTCCAAGCCAGCGTCATCTAGGTGAGTTAGTATGTGCCAGATGGAATTTAAAGGAAGGTAGATCACAAAGGGTAGGTTCAGGTAATAAGACCATTGAAATGTTCTTCAGGAATCATGTTTTAGAGGCTCTAGAACTTTGGAACTAACATGTTGACATGACCCAAATATCCAGTGACTCTGAATCACCCAGCATCTCCCAATATCACTTCCATACACACATCTTGTTGTTTTTTTTTTAATTGTGGTATAAATTATATGGTTAAGCCAAAGATTAATAATATATATATGTGTGTGTGTGTGTGTGTGTGTGTGTGTGTATAAACACTCATGTATCCATCACTGAGATGAATATATAGAGTGATTTTTCAACACCCCCGGAAAGCTCCCTGGTGTACTTTTCCCAGTAAAGAGCATTCCTCCTTCTTTAAAATATTAAACATATTTTTCTATACATGCTTTTTTGAGTTGCTCATTCTTTAGCTTTTTACCATATTTATCATTTTTTTACAGAATTATTTTACAATAGCCTGGGCCCAGTGGTTCATGCCTATAATTCCAGGACTTTGGGAGGCTGAGGTGCGAGGAACGCTTGAGCCCAGGAATTTGAGGCCAGCTTGGGCAAAACAGGAAGACCCCATCTCTATGAAAACTTAAAAAATTAGCCAGGCATGGTGGCACACATCTGTGGTCTCATGCCTGGCTAATTTTTGTGATCTCAGCTACTGGAGAGCTGAGGTGAGAGTCTTATTTTAGCCTGGGAAGAGGCTACAGTTAACTGTGTTTGTGCCATTGCAATGCAGCCTGGGTGACAAGGCAAGATTCTGTCTCTAAAAAATAAAAGCAGTTAAAATTAAAATTAAACATTCAACCAGTAAGGATTTCAGCGTGAAGCCTGAAAATATTTGTGTTTGGAAAAGCTCTCCAGGTAATATTGATAAACATTATTTGTTAAACACCACTGATTTAAATATCTATGTAGGGCACTAAGAAAAAATCATAGGCAAAGTAATGGCTGCCAGGAAAATAGTTGGTGAGCAAAATCAGAACCACATGAAATATTTTAAAAATCAGTGTTTAACAAAGAATATTGTTATAGCAATCCAGCTGATGTTTGTGCTTAAATGAATTATACAAACAGTTCTTTCATGTTTTTTAGTGAATGAACCTGGAAAATTTGGGAAGGCAAACTTTTAAAAACACTGTTAGAATACAATCTGACAATGAAAAAACAATCAGTATGAGATTATGATGGGAATGAGCAATTTATGAGGGACAAACAGTTGAACCTACCTAGAGTGAAATATATTCATTCTAGACTCGTAAAAGAATGGCTTGGTTCTAATCTGAATCTAAATGTAAAGATATGTTTACTTCAGTGATACCTTGTTAAAAAAAAATGTGTTTGTTCTTGGGACATTGGACTCAGTATAGTATAGTACAGTTGGTGGAATAAAGGGCAAATCCCATAGCCAGAATAGAACCATTAACCTGATCCTGTGACAAGGATGTCTTGTTCACTCATTGATTTCACTCTTATTGTTGCATACTTTTATTCCTAGTGAATCAGAGCTAGAAAAACAATTGAGCCAGGTGCAGTGCTTCATGCCTGTAATCCCAGCACTTTGGAAGGCCAATGTGGATGAATTGCTTGAAGCCAGTAGTTCGAGACCAGCCTGGCTAACATGGCAAAATCCTGTGTCTACTAAAAACATAAAAACTAGCTGAACATGGTTGTGTACATCTGTAGTCCCAGCTACTTGGGAGGTTGAGGCATGAGAATCGCTTGAACCCAGGAAGCAGAGGTTGTAGTGAGCTGAGATCATGTCACTACACTCCAGCCTGGGTGACAGAGCAAGACTCTGTCTCAAAAACACCACCACCACCACCAACCAACAACAACAAAACCACACAGAATTGGAGCCTGGATTACAGGACTATCTATGAATTAGAACTTTTAGAAATTCAGCTTGTTGCTGCTGTGTTGAATTAAAAAGAGGTATAAGACTGGAAGTGTGCACATTGTTGTCATAATGTAGGTATGAGGAGGTAATGGCCTAAACTGAGCCATGCCTTCAAATATAATGCTAACTTTATTTCTCTTACATATCCTTGTCAACTAATCTTTCTTGTCACTCTATATTTCAGAATTAATTAATACCAGTAGAAACTATTCAAGAATGAATTTCAGTGAGTTTAACAAAGGTGGAAAATGTTTGTGTGATGAAAAGCATGAAATAATTCATTCTGAAGAGGAACTTTATGAATATAATAAAAATGGGAACAGCTTCTGGCTGAATGAAGACCTCATTTGGCATCAGAAAATTAAAAATTGGGAGCAACCTTTTGAATACAATGAATGTGGGAAAGCTTTCCCTGAGAATTCATTCTTCCTTGTACATAAGAGAGGTTACACAGGACAGAAAACCTGCAAATATACTGAACATGGGAAAACCTATGATATGTCATTTTTCATTACCCATCAGCAAACGCATCCAAGAGAAAACCACTATGAATGTAATCAATGTGGAGAAAACATCTTTGAGGAATCCATCCTCCTTGAACATCAGAGTGTTTACCCATTCAGCCAGAAGTTAAATCTCACTCCAATTCAGAGAACCCACTCAATTAACAATATTATTGAATATAATGAGTGTGGAACCTTTTTCAGTGAAAAATTAGTCCTTCATTTACAACAGAGAACACATACAGGAGAAAAACCTTATGAATGTCATGAATGTGGAAAAACCTTCACCCAGAAGTCAGCCCATACAAGACATCAGAGAACACACACAGGGGGAAAACACTATGAATGTCATGAATGTGGGAAGACCTTTTATAAGAATTCAGACCTCATTAAACATCAAAGAATTCATACAGGGGAGAGACCTTATAGATGTCATGAATGTGGGAAATCCTTCAGTGAAAAGTCAACCCTTACTCAACATCAAAGAACACACACAGGCGAGAAACCATATGAATGTCATGAATGTGGGAAAACCTTTTCATTTAAGTCAGTCCTTACTGTGCATCAGAAAACACACACAGGGGAGAAGCCCTATGAATGCTATGCATGTGGGAAAGCCTTTCTCAGAAAATCAGACCTCATTAAACATCAAAGAATTCACACAGGCGAAAAACCTTATGAATGCAATGAATGTGGGAAATCATTCTCTGAGAAGTCAACCCTTACTAAACATCTAAGAACTCACACAGGTGAGAAACCTTATGAATGTATTCAGTGTGGAAAATTTTTCTGCTACTACTCCGGTTTCACAGAACATCTGAGAAGACACACAGGGGAGAAACCTTTTGGATGTAATGAATGTGGGAAAACCTTCCGTCAGAAGTCAGCCCTAATTGTTCACCAGAGAACTCATATAAGACAGAAACCCTATGGATGTAATGAATGTGGAAAATCATTCTGTGTGAAGTCAAAACTCATTGCACATCGTAGAACACACACAGGGGAGAAACCCTATGAATGTAATGTTTGTGGAAAATCATTCTATGTTAAGTCAAAACTAACTGTACATCAGAGAACACACTTGGGGTGAAACCCTGTAAATGTAGTAAGTGAGGGAAATTACTCTGGGTGAAGTCAGAACTTTGTGGAACACAGAACATAAAGGGTGAGAGAAATCGGTTAATATAATGATAATGAGAACACCTTTGGCCTGAAGTCAGTTCTCACAGTATTGAGAGAACTTAGAGAAAAAACAATATGAAGATACGGAATACAGGAAAACATTATTCTGGACTTGGGACCACACATTATGTTATAAAACTAAAAGTGGAAAAAACTTACTGGTGAATGAATGTAGGAAACATTTTGCCCAGTGCCACTCCTCATTAAACATCAGAGAATTCACATGGTGTGAAGCCTGTGTCAACATCCCTAGGTTGAGAAGGGATGCATTTTTCTGCTACTACTGCAGTTTCACAGAATATCTGAGAAGACACACGGGAGAAACCATTGGGGTGTAATGAATGTGGAAAAACCTTTCATCAGAAGTCAGCCCTAATTTTTCACCACAGAGCTCATATAAGACAGAAACCCTACGGATGTAATGAATGTGGAAAATAATTCTGTGTGAAGTCAAGAGGCCAGAGAAAATGCACAAACTATAGGAAACTATAGGAAAGCATTTACTATGAGGTTATATTTTATGGAGTATGTGTAATAAGAAGTAGCTTCTCAATGAACATCAGATAGTAGAGAAAGTAGTTTTAACTGTATCTAACGTGTGGACGTTTTAAGTTAAAATCTAAATTCAATATAGAACAGAGGTGTTGAATTGCAGTATATCTAGCAACTTAAGAAAATGTGGAAAAAAGATTTGTATTGAGAAATAGCATTTTACTTTGTTAATATGGTTTAGTTCATTGTCAAGACTGCTGTTTTCTAAGAGACTTGAAAATATGTCATTCGAGCCAATGGCTATAAGTAGTTCAAAGATTTATTGCTTAGCCATGTGCAAAATAAGGGGATCCACAAACAAGAATGCTCTTGTATGTCCAGGAAGAAAGAGAAAGACCCTCAATATAGGGCCATAGTACAGGAGCCCACCAGCAGGATTTTTGAATAATCCTGGGGCAGACTAAATTTAGACGACCCGTCTCAGAATGGTGGATCAAAGGGGCAAGTCAATTTGCCTTGCATGCAACTTATGAGGATTAGTAGAAGAGAGTGGGTCCAGATTTCTGGTGGTTTCTGCCCTGGCAGATGTCTAACACATAAGCCAGGACATTCTGCTGTGAGTGACTTATTGTACCCAACTCTATTTCTCTCCATACTGAAACATGTCTTTCATAGGTGATAAAACTTTTGAAAATGTGTATATAGATATAACTTACATACGGAGCTTTCAAAAAGCACAAACAGGATGGGCATGGTGGTTCGTGCCTGTAATCCCAGTACTTTGGGAGGCCGAGGTGGGCAAATCACCTGAGGTCAGGAGTTCCAGACCAGCCTGACCAACATGAAACCCTGTCTCTACTAAAAATACAAAAATTAGCCAGGCATGGTGGTGCACACCTGTAATCCTGGCTACTAAAGAGGCTGAGGTGGGAGGATCACTTGTGAACCTGGGAGGTGGAGGTTTCAGTGAGCTGAGATCATGCCACTGCACTCCAGCCTGAGCAACAGAGAAAGATTAAAAAAAAAAAAACAGCAAAAATAGATTTTGCTATTGGGTAAGGTATAGTAGTTGGCAGCAGAATGGACCGATTGAGGACAAGTATAAAATTACAGAAAATATTTAAATGCAAATTATTGCTATAGAAGCAAAGAAGACTAAAGGGGCAAAATTCTAGAGAGTGGTAAAAAGAATGCAGCTCTGGGGGCCCTTTCCACTTCTGACAATAGGGAAGAACCTGAATACTGAACTTGGTTCAGGCAGAGGGCCATAACCTGGGGGTCAGGGGAAGGCATGGGGGGACCAGAAAGCGGGAGAACAATCAAGACTGCAGTGTAAAGAATGAATACATTAGGGGTTTCAAACACATATAATTTCTCAAATTTCCAGATGTTTCATGCTGCATAGGGCAGGATTCTGAAAAGCTAATTTGAGAAGATAATAAGTAGGATTTTTGTTTTGTTTTGCATTTGGCAGTATGAAGGAGAAATGATTAAAACTTAGGAAGTGCCAGTGGGTTGGTCCTTTGCTTAACATGCCATTAGTAAAAGCCCTGGAAACAAGGTCATACTAGAGATTGATTGTGCTTGTCACAACTGCAAATAGTACCTGAGTGGAATATTCAAAAACTTGCTTAGAAAGAAAACTCTAGGAACAGATGGCTTCGCTGAACTTACTCCAAATATTTAAAAGTAATACCAGGCTTTTATAAACTTTTCTAGAAGAAAAAATATGGAACTTTTCCATTCAGTTTTTGAGGCCAGTACAACTTTGGTACCAAAACCTTAAAAAAAAAAAAAAAAAAAACCATAAAGCTATAGACCAAAGTCTTTTAGATGCAAAATCCTAAAATTGAAAAAAATGTCTAGCCATATCCATAAACTATATAATCACCAAGAGATGTTTATTAGGGCAATCAAAAGATGATTTTTTTTTTTTTTAAATGTGGCCTTCTATTCCTGTTTCTTTTGATTCCCCTCTTTGAGTTTTCATGTGTCTCTCCTGACTTCCTTCCCCAGAGTGGAGGAGTTAGACTTGCCTCGTGGGATGAGAGGAGTTGTGGCGTTGTTCCTGCTGGCACCAAGAGGGCTGATGGTGAGGTGTTGAAGGGACGGGGAGAAGATAGGCAGCATTGTTGAGAGATTGGTAACATTGAGCAAATATGTTGAGAATGATGACAGCAAGGTTTCTCCATTAGAGTAGGTACTTTAAAAATAGGAATGAGGAGGGCTAGAAAACCTGGAGTGAGACATTAGAATAGAACTCATATCTTTTAAATATATAGGAACAAATAGAGAAATTGTTGTGTGTGCACATATGCATATATTTTGTGATTCATTCTACTGAGAGGACCTAAACACAGTGACACCTCAGTAATAGTAAGCACACCAACTGCCAAGTTACTAGTTCCTAAATACTATCCACAAAAAATAGGGGACCAGAGATGATTCCTAGTCAGAGTTTGGGAGAAATACAAGATGAACCTGAATCATCTCATGTACCTAACAGTAAGAAAATACTCTGGTTGGTCGCAGTGTCTCATGCCTGTAATTCTAGCATGTTAGAAGGTCAAGGTGGGTGGGTTGCTTGAGCCCAGGAGTTTGAGACCAGCCTGGGCAACATGGCACAACTGTCTCTACAAAAAATACAAAAATTAGCCAGGCATGGTGGCATGCACCTGTAGTCCGAGGTACTCAGGAGGCAGAGAGGTGGGAAGATCACTTGAGCTTGGGAGACTGAGGCTGCATTTAGCTGTGATCGTGCCACTGCACTCTAGCCTGAAGACAGAGTGAGACCCTGTCTCAGGAAAAAAGGGAAAAAAAAAGATGTCATTCAGCGGGTTAATGGATACACTGTGGAACATCCAGAAAACTTAACATTCTTCAAAGAAATAGAAAACACAATCCTAAAATTTATATGGGAACCACAAAAGACCTAGAATAGTCAGAGCTATCCTGCACAAAAAGAATCAAATTGGAGAAATTGTATTACTAGACTTCAAATTATTCAACAGAGCTACAGTAACCAAAACAGCATGCTACTGGCATAAAAACAGACACATAGGAACAGAATAGACAACCCAGAAACAAATTCATACATCTATGGTGGACTCACTTTTGACAAAGGTATGAAGAACATGCATTGGGGAAAGGATAGTGTCTTTAATAAGTGGTGCTGTGAAAACTGGGTATCCATATGCAGAAGAATGAAACTAGACCCCCATCTCTTATCATATACAAAAATCAAAATTAATTGAAAAGTTCAATCTAAGACCTCAAACTATGAAACAGCTAAAAGAAAACATTGGAGAATCTCTCCAGGACATTGGAGTGGGCAAAGATTTCTTGTGTAATACCTGACAACCATAGCAAAAGTGGACGAATGGGATTACATCAAGTTAAAAAGCTTCTGCATTGCAAAGGAAACAACAAAGTGAAGAGACAACCCATAGAATGGGAGAGAATATTTGCAAACTATCCATCTGTATTAGGCTTTTCTTGAAATACTATAAAAAAATACTCAAGGCTGGGCGTGGTGGCTCATGCCTGTAATCCCAGCACTTTGGGAGGCCGAGGTGGGCGGATCACGAAGTCAGGAGATTGAGACCATCCTGGCCAACATGGTAAAACCCCATCTCTACTAAAAATACAAAACAATTAGCTGGGCATGATGGGGGCGCGCCTTTAGTCCCAGCTACTCGGGAGGCTGAGGCAAGAGAATGGCGTGAACCTGGGAGGCGGAGCTTGCAGTGAGCCGAGATTGCGCCAGTACACTCCAGCCTGGAGGCAGAGCGAGACTCCATCTCAAAAAAAAAAAAAAAAAAAAAAAAAATACTCGAGACTGGGTAATTTATAAAGAAGAGGTTTAGTTGGCTCATGGTTTTGCAAGCTGTACAGGAAGCATGGTGCTAACATCTTATCAGCTTGTAGGGAGGTGTCAGGAAGTTTCCAACCACGATGGAAGGCAAAAGGAGAGTAAGTATCTCACATGGCAGGAGCAGGGGCAAAGAGAGGGGGAGGGAGGTGCCACACACACTTAACCAGATCTTGTGAGTACTCAGATTTTGTGAGTGGTGCTTGAGGTCATGGATACCCCATTTACCCTGATGTGTTTATACACATTTGATACCTGTATTAAAATATCTCATGTACCCCATAAACATACACCTACTTTGTACCCACAAAAATTTAAAAATAAAGTTTATTTCAGTGTTTAAAGACTTGTTATTAAAAATAGCAGTTTCAATAAATTTAATATTTAAATAAATCTCCCAATATTCTTAACACTGGAAGAAGTTTTCCAAAATGTGGATGGCAGAAATATGGGCCTTGATGTGAGGACAGCATCAATTAATGAGGGATCCTCCCCCTTGAACAAAACAGCTTCCTCCAAGACCCACCTTTAATGCTGAGCATTACCTCTCAAAATGAAATTTGGGCAGTGACTAATATCCAAACTATATCAACATCTGACAAGATGTTCACAACCAGAATATATAAGGAGCTATAACAATTCTATAGAAAAAAATATCTGATTTAAAACTGGGCAAAAATCTGAATAGACATTTCTCAAAAGAAGACATACAAATGGCAAACAGGCATATGAAAAGATACTCAACATCACTGATCCATTAGAGAAATGCAAATCAAAACTACAATGAGATATCATCTCACCCCAGTTAAAATATCTTCTGTGCAAAAGACAGGTAATAACAAATGAGGAAGAGGATGTGGAGAAAAGGGAACCCTTGTGCATTGCACTATGGAAATGTATATTAGTACAACCACTATGGAGAACAGTTTGGAGGTACCTCAAAAACTAAAAATAGAGCTGCCATACAATCCCATAATTCCACTGGTAATTATATACCCCAAAGAAAGGAAATCAGTATATTGAAGATATATCTGCACCATGTTTACTGTAGCACTACTCACAATAGCCAAGATTTGGAAGCAACCTAAATGTCTATCAGCAGATGAATGGATAAATAAAATATGGTGCATATACACAATGGAGTAGTATTCAGCCATAAGAAAGAATGAGATCCTGTCATTTGCAACATTATAGATGGAACTAGAGATGATTAAGTGAAATGAACCAGGCACAGCAAGACAGACATCACATGTTCTGACTTGTTGGAGCTAAAGATGAAAGCAACTGAACTTATAGAGAGTAGAAGGATGGTTACCAGAGGCTGAGAAAGGTAGTGGGGGTGTGGTGAGGGGGAAGTGGGAATGTTAACGGGCACAAAAAGTAGCATGACTAAGACCTAGTATTTGATAGGACAAGGTTACTACAGTCAATAATAATTTTACATTTTAAAGGTATGATTGAATTGTTTGTAACGATAAATGCTTGAGGTTATGGATACCCCATTTACCCTGATGTGTTTATTAGACATTGCATGCCTATATCAAAATATATCACGTGCCCCATATATATATACACCTAGTATGTACCCACAAAAATTAAAAATAAAGTAAAATTTCAATGATTAGGAAGACCATTATCAGTTTTCTTTAAATGTTTCTATAAATTTAACACAATTTCAATAAAGCTCCCAATATTTATCCTTAGTACTGGAAAAATTTTTCCAAAATGTGTATAGCAGAAATAGGGCCAAAATAGTCAAGAAAACTATTTTTGAGATGTCAGTTTTCCTCAAATTGTTCTATTAATTAAACACCACCTGAACTAAAATTTGACAAGCGGATTATAAATTTATGTGGACATTCAGAACAATTGTGGATACATGAGTCCAGAATCACAGCCATAAACCATGACGTGCTTGGGAGATTTTCAGAAAATGTGCTAATGAAATCCAAGGGGAAGGACACATCTTCAAAAAGTGGTGTTACCTTTGACTCCCCAAAGCGTATATAAATCCTCAACTCATCATAGATCTAAATATAGGAACTCAAACTTAAAACTTATAGAAGAAAGCGTGAGAAAATGTTTGTAGGTTTGAGTTAGGTGATGATTTCTATATAGGACAATAAAAATATGGAACATACAAAAATTTAATGCTCTTAATTTAAAATAATACAAATGATTTATGCACTTTAAACTTTGATAAGTTAGATTTTGTTAAATTCAAAAGCTTGTGTTCTTCAAACCACACAGGGAAATGGAAAGGCGAGTTATTGACTAAAAAAAATACTTGTAAAACAGCTTTAGATAAGAATAGAAGAAAAATCCCAATAAGAAAATTGGTGAAAGATTGGTATGGAAAGTTCACTACAGAAAAAGTACAAATGGCAAATAAGCCTGATTTGGGGGATTGTGTTCAATACCAATGCTAATTTTTAAAATGTCCTGTGGTTAATTTTTTGGAGTGTGTGATTTACAACATGCTGCTACTGCATGGAGGGAGAGAAGATGGTAAAATGAACAGAAGTAATAATTGTAAAAGTAAAATCCCAATGGGTCATAATTTTCCACAGAACAGAATAAAATGTGTAGCTGTCAATTTACAACACCACTCAGTAGGAACACAATACAATAATTCCACTATTCTTAATACTGGCCAAATTTCTTATCTTGAAACCAGCTCAATTTTCCTATACAATTGGTGTTTATGGGGGCTTTGGGGGGGGAGTAAGCATAGAAATTGACAGTTAAGACCATTCTTGCATTGCTATAAATACCTGAGACCAGGTAATATAAAGAAAAGAGGTTATAAAGGGAAGAGGTTTAATTGACTCAGGTTCTGCAGGCTTTACAGGAAGCATGGTACTGGTATCTACTCGACTTCTGGTGAAGCCTCAGCTTTCACTCATAGCAGAAGGCAAAACAGGAGCAAGAGAGAGGGAGCTGGGGGAAGTGCCACATACTTTTAGATGACCAGATCTTGGGATAATTCAGTATCAGGAATACAGCACTAAGCCATATGAGGGTTCCATCCCCATGATCACCTCCCACCAGAACTTAACCTCCAGCACTGGAAATTACAATTCAATATCAGATTTAGGCAGGCAAAAATATCCAAAGTATAGGATTGCCCTCCCAGTCTTAAAGGTTGAGAAATTTAACATTTGTCATCTGAGTTTCTTTCTCAATAAACTGATCATTAGGACTCCCACATAGTTTCACGGACCTGAAACTTTACAGAGAACCACAACTGGAAAATGAGACCTGTTGCCAGTTGACTAACTCCTCTTCCTTCTCTCTCATTCCTGTTTTCCCACAGGTGGTTACAATGAGATGCTAGGCCTCTCATCTAACCACCTGCTGCCTGTTGATCATCTTCCTTAATCCCTTTAATTCCTGTCTATATAAACTCCTAACTTTAGTTGGGAGAGAGACGGATTTGACGGTTAGACTGACAGCATCCACAATAAAGCTCTTCCCTGGCAATACTCGTCTTAGTGACTAGCTTTCTGTGTAGTGAGCAACCACACCTAGGCCAAACTCCTGGTGTTCAGCAGCAGTACATTTGTTCTACTTTATCCTCTGAGCTAATAGCTTTGCCTTATTAAAACTTGCCTCACAGCCACTCAGGTCAGGGGATGCTCAATGAGGAAGAAACCATTAAAGAACTATGTTATCCAATTTTGTCTGGGGCTCCTGTGATCGGGCAGTTCACTGTGCAGTGAGAAGCCTCCAGAGCAACATACAGCAGCCCTGTCATCTCCCTGTTTTCCTCCACCATCTAGGAGAAATCTTTGCACATCTGTGAAGCGAACTATAGCCATAACTGCAGCCCAGGCCGAAGCTTTTTGCTAGTAACAAATGAGCTAGAAAGGTGGGGTTGGCCCATTTCTCTGTGCATTGTATCTAAGCCCTGTAGTTTGGGCCCTAGAAAAGAGCTCTCCCTAACAATGAGCTATTCTGCCAAACAGTCAACTGGTGATTTCAAAACTGGGACTTGTAGGGACTTTCAGTATTGTCTAATAAATATGCACTCTATGTCCATATCTTTTCATATTTTCAAGTGCAAAAAGTAAACATTTTTGCTCAAATATTCCAGTTACCAAATAATTCATATGATGGTATTGGATTGACCCCCAAATAAATATAAGCTGAGAAACTGGGCAAGGCTGATATGTTCACCTCCTCCCATGTTCATGGAATGGGAGATGTACTTAGTGAGATTTGTACTTGTATGGATCTTGCTGTGGCTTTTTTTGGACTAGTTTGAGACACTCAAGCCCTAGAATCCTTTAAAAATCAATAAGGTCCAGATTGAGGACCCTCAGAATGTATGCTCTTTTCATTTTTTCACTTATGCCAACCACTTTCTTCACTGATGATAAGCACTCAAATTGTATTTCTCTCTTTAATACTAATATACATGTGTTAGAAATGAAAAATAGAAAACAAAACCTGTATATAATGTGTGTGATACTTGGTTTTAAGTGAAACCAGTAATGTTCCAAGTAAAGATGTGCTTTCCTAGTGTTACACAGCTCATTCAGGTGGTGCATTTCTCTAAGTACACTGCTGGTATATGATGAGTAGTTGCAAGGGGTTAGTTAGTAGAACACCTGGGTTAGAGGCTCTCCCACTTCCTCCTATATCTGTCTCTGGTTCTCCAGTTTATTTCAGGACCCCTTTCCTCACCTTCTCTAACACACCAAGCCTGCATCTACTGTCAGCAGGATGCCATTGACACAGAGTCAAATTTATGACTTAACAGAATTTGAGCTGAATAAATGTTTGCAGAAGTATAACAAACTCAATATAATGCATGCCATAAAAGAGATATGGCCGTAGTGCCAAGGAAGCAGAATGAAAGAACTGCGTTTTCAGGTAGAACAAGAGCAAGAAAGTTACCTGAAAGAAGTGACAATTTAAGCTGATTTTGATACTTGGATATAATTCTAGTGGGCAGAAAAACACATGGTCAGTTGAAACTGAGAGAGGGTGGTTATGTAATGTAATGGTTAGGGGATGTTTGGGGCTAATGTGAGTCATGCAGTTTGGCTGATGAGTGGGGAGCAAATGTAAGATCTATATGGAGAATCTAGAAATTTATGGTTGGAAAGAAACTACTGAAGAACAGGGAAAGATATTCGCAATAAAGTGTGGGATATAATTGTGTTTTAGAAACTAATCAGAAGATTTTAATATGCAATGAGCAATAAGAGTCTAGGGGTGAGGAA
The DNA here is from genome assembly GCF_000951035.1 of Colobus angolensis palliatus. Lineage (NCBI taxonomy): Eukaryota > Metazoa > Chordata > Mammalia > Primates > Cercopithecidae > Colobus > Colobus angolensis. The sequence continues at coordinate 182,026 of NW_012118755.1, read as the reverse complement.
GTCTGATAGGAGATGTGAGAAGGGGGTTAATATAATAGGAGGGAGGATGCAGAGGACCTAACAGGCTTAACTAATTCATTAATTTATGTTGAGCCCTAGGGTTGTGATGGTAAGCAAAAATAGCCATATTACAATCAAATGCAGTGGGAGAAATTAAGTAATTGCACACAGCTGAGCATAATCACAGCAGCGATGTATGCTCAATAGAAGCAATCTCAATCTAGGAAGATTTGAATACTCAGTCCTAGTACTTACTAGGAGTGACTGAGAATATTATACTTTCTGTCACAAATGATTCCCTGTTAAAAAGTTTGGGTTTTGTCTTTTTGATAATGAGACACCATTGAAAATTTTGGATCAGAAACTAAAATTTAAAAAGTCATTTTTTCCATGTTTCTTCCAATCATGTTTTCTTGTTTGTAAAGATGTGCATTACATGATGTACACCATAACATTCTGGAAGCTGAGTCAGAGACAGCAAATCGCATAAGTGCCTCTTCTATCCCGAGTTTACGTCCAGTGGGCATGAAGTGTTCTACTTTCATTCAATGAAATACTTTTTTGAGACAGAGTCTAGCTTTATCACCCAGGCTGGAGTTCAGTGGCATGATCTCGGCTCACTGCAATCTCCCCCTCCCAGGTTCAAGCGATTCTCCTGCCTCAGCCTCCCGAGTAGATGGGATTGCAGGCGCCAACCACCATGCCCAGCTAATTTTTGTATTTTTAGTAGAGATAGGGTTTCACTGTGTTGGCCAGGCTGGTCTCGAACTCTTGACCTCGTGACATGCCCGCCTCAGCCTCCCAAAGTGCTGGGGTTACAACTGTGAGCCACCACATCTGGCCAATGAAATTCTTTAAATCATGCTTCTGTGAACACACCATAACTCATCCATAACAGTATAGAAACTCAACTTACATTGTAGCTTTCTAGATAGGGGACTTTTCCTTCCCTACATTGCATTGTTCAATTTTCTAGAGTTATAATTAGGCATATTTGGTTATATTTGTTGGCTGGTAAAAAGTCAAAATAAGAGGAGACATAGTGATCTTAAGAACTCCAGCTTGGGCAACAGAGCAAGACTCTGTCTCAAAAAAAAAAAAAAAGGAAAACCTCTAACTTTGTTTTAGTTTTTACTTTTAACTTTTATTTTAGGTTCAGGGGTATACGTGCATGTTTATTATATAGGTAAATTGTGTGTTGCAGGACTTGGTGTACAGATGGCCACCCTCCATCTTAAGTAGGCCCTGGTGTCTGCTGTTCCCTTCTTTGTGTCCATGTGTACTCGTTGTTTAGCTTTCACTTATAAGTGAGAACATGAGGCATTTAGTTTTCTGTTTCTGTGTTAAAAAACTATAACTTCGCTACTCTGCCTATGGAGTAGCCATTCTTTTTCCTTTACTATCTCAATAAACTTGCTTTCACTTAAAAGAAAAACTGTAACTTTAAAACATGTTTCTATGCATCTTATAAAACTGCCATTAGAGATTTCATGTATTAGGTTTATAATTTCCCACTATATTTAGGTGCAATTTAAGTACTTGCCTTCAAATTTTTTGCCAAATGTTTGGATGAACGGAGGCAAGATGACGCACTTTGGGTTCTTCATCACCAACTTTTCCCGTGCGTGCGAAAACGCAGCCGGCGCCCAGGAAGGTGCAGACCAACCAGGCATGCGCCAGGTGATGTCAATCCGAAGAGACCAAGATTCACCTGGTCGCACCTACGGAACGCCCCCCCCCCCCCCGGACACGACTGTGCCCCGCCTATTGCCCTTCCACTCCTAGAAAAGCCGCTCCCGGCGAATGCACCGCGTGGGCTTCCTCAGCCCCCATTTTTGTCGGGATTGCATCAGGAACTCCGCCTGAGAGCTCTACTGGGCGACTCTCTCGGCCTCCTTTGCTGGAGGCCGACAGACCTCACCCCCACACTTTCTTCCCTGAAGCTAGATGATCAAAGAATAAATTTGCAGTTTTGCTCCTAGCCTTGCCTACTCGCTGGTTCTTTTGTTCCCATTCTGGTGGTCTTAGAAAAACAAATCACCAAAAACCCCTTATCCCAACTAACATATGTTTGTAGTTTTGGGTTTTGTTTATAAATACTTAT
>NW_012118755.1:170854-178959 GCF_000951035.1 Colobus angolensis palliatus | reverse complement strand
AGGCTGGTTTCGAATTCCTGTCCTCAAGTGATCCACCTGTCTCCCCCTCCCAAAGTGCTGGGATTACAGGTGTGAGGCATCGTGCCTGGCCCACCACACTATTTTCAACAGCAGCTGCACCATTTTACTTTACCACAAGCAAAGCACAAGTGTTCTGATTTTACCACTTTCTTGTCACCTCATGTTATTATCCATTTTTTGTTAGCATACACATTTTACTAAGTAGAAAGGGATATCTAATTGTGATTGATATTGTTACTTCTCTAATGACTAATGATGTTAAGCATCTTTTCAAGTGCTTGTTTGTCTTTTTTGTATATTCTTTGAGTAATGTCAAAGAATTTTCAAGTCCTTTTCTTGCTTTTAATTAGGTTATCTCTTTGATTATGGTGGTGTTATTCGTGTTCTTTATATATTTTGGATATTACTATCCTGTCAGACATATGATTGGCAATTATTTTATCATATTCATCTTTCTGAAGATTGTTTTAGCTATTTGGTGCCCTCTGTAATTTTATATTAATTTGAAAATTAGCTTTTCCTTTTCTGTTAAAAGTGCTACTGAAATGTTAAAAGAAATTACATTGAATTTTGTAGCTCTCCTTGAGGAGTACTGGCATCTTAACAGTGTTAAGTCTTCCTATACACAAACAGGGATATCTGCCCATTTATTTGTTTCTTCTTTAATTTCTTTCAGCAGCAGTTTATCATTTTCAGTATATAAGTCTTTAATCTACTTAAATAAATATATTGCAAAGTATTTTTCTTTTTAGGTGCTATTGTTAATGGAGTCATTTCCTAATTGTGTTTTTGGATTTTTCATCAATGGTATAGGAAACAAAATAGCTCATCTTGTACCCATAATCTTGCTGAATTTGTTTATTAGCTCTGGTGGTTTTCTTTGGATTCTTTGGAATACTCTACATATAGGTTCATAGGTTCATCTGCAAATAGAGATATTTTTACCTCTTTCTTTCTATTTTGGATGTTTTTATTTTTCTATCTAATAGCTCTGGCTAGAACATCCTGTTAAATAGCAGCAGTAAAAAGGAGTATCCTTGCCTTATTCTTAGTGGGAAATATTTTTAGTTTTTCACCACTGATTATGGTGTTAGCTATGGGTCTTTCACAAATACGCTTTGTCATATAGAGGAATTATTCCTTTATTCCTAGTTTTCTGAAGGTCTATCATGAAATGGTGTTGGAATTTTTCAAATGCCTTTTCTGTATCAACTGAAGTGATCATGTATAGGTTTTTCCCCCTTTCTTCTATTAATAATATGTATTGCATTTGTTGATATATTTGTGTTGAACTACCCTTGCATTCCTGGGATAAATGCTATTCACTCATAATGAATAATTCTTTTAACAGACTATTGAATTCTATTTACTAACATTTTGTTTAAAATTTTTGCATTTATAATTTTAAGAATTTTGAGTTTCAGTACAATATTTAATAAATAAAGTAAGATAATTAACACTTTATTATAAAATAGGCTTTGTGGTAGATGATCTTGCCTTCCTGTAGGTTAATGTAAGTCTTCTGACCATGTTTATATGGGCCAGATAAGCCATGATGTTTTGTAGATCAAGTACATCAAATTCATTTTCAACTTATATTTTCAACTCTCTTTATGGAGATGTAACCCCATGGTAACTCAATGTGCATCTGTAGTTGGTTAATGTATTGTTCAAGCCTTTTTTTTTTTTTAACTTTTCATCTATATGATTGATGTATTTGTGATTGTAAGTACGGCACTGAAGTCACCAATTATAATCACAGAATAGTTTATTTCTCCCTTCCATTCTGTCAATTTTATGTCATATATTTTGAGGGTTTGTCATTAGGAGCATCAATGCTTATAACTTTTATTGCTCTATTGACTCTGTTAGTGATATAGTCTCCTTTATCTCTTTTAAGCTTTAAGATTTAAAGTTTATTTTGTTTTAAGGCCACTCAGATTTATTTTGCTTAGTATTTGCATGTAATACATTTTACTATCCTTTTACTTTCAAGTTATTTTTGTCTTTAGACATACAGTGAGTCTCCTGTAGATTTTGTATTAATATTGTTGTATCATTTCCTAAAAATTAATTCTGCCTATTGTTCTTTGATTGGAACTGTTAATCTGTTCACATTTAAAGTAATTGCTGGTGAGACGGGGCTTAATTTTGCCACTTTGTTTCTTGTTTATTATTATTATTTATTATTTTAAATTGTACTTTAAGTTCTAGGGTACATATGCACAATGTGCAGGTTTGTTACATATGTATACATGTGCCATATTGGTGTGCTGCACCCATTGACTCATCATGCTATCCCTCCCCCTTCCCCTCACCCCATAACAGGCCCCAGTGTGTGATGTTCCCCACCCTGTGTCTAAGTGTTCTCACTGTTCAACTCCCATCTATGAGTGAGGACATGTAGTGTTTGGTTTTCTGTCCTTGTGATAGTTTGCTCAGAATGATTGTTTCCACTTTCATCCATGTCCCTACAAAGGACATGAACTCATCCTTTTTTATGGCTGCATAGTATTCCATGGTGTACGTGTGCCACATTTTCTTAATCCAGTCTATCATTGATGGATATCTGGGTTGGTTCCAAGTCTTTGCTATTGTAAATAGTGCCACAATAAACATATGTGTGCATGTGTCTTTATAGCAGCATGATTTATAATCCTTTGAGTATATATCCAGTAATGGGATGGCTGGTTCAAATGGTATTTCTAGTTCCAGATCCTTGAGGAATTGCCACACTGTCTTCCACAGTGGTTGAACTAGGTACAGCAATGAGACATAGATTTGGTCTTTTCACATAGTCCCATATTTCTTGATGGCTTTGTTCATTTCTTTTTACCTTTTTTTCCCTAAACTTCTCTTTTTGCTTCATTTCATTCATTTGATCTTCAGTCACTGATACCCTTTCTTCCACTTGATCAGATTGGCTACTGAAGCTTGTGCATGCATCACGTAGTTATCGTGCCATGGTTTTCAACTCCATCATGTCATTTAAAGTCTTCTCTACACTGTTTATTCCAGTTAGCCATTTGTCTAATCTTTTTTCAAGGTTTTTAGCTTCTTTGTGATGGGTTCAAACATCCTCCTTTAGCTCAAAGAAGTTTGTTATTACCAATTGTCTGAAGTCTTCTTCTCTCAAGTCGTCAAATTTATTCTCTGTCCATCTTTGTTCATTTGCTAGCATGGAGCTGTGTTCCTTTGAAGGAGAAGAGGTGCTGTGATTTTTAGAATTTTCACCTTTTCTGCTCTGGTTTCTCCCCATCTTTGTGGTTTTATCTACTTTTCGTGTTTGATGATGGTAACATACAGATGGGGTTTTGGTGTGGATGTCCTTTCTCTTTGTTAATTTTCCTTCTAACAGTCAGGATCCTCAGCTGTAGGTCTGTTGGAGTTTGCTGGAGGTCCACTCCAGACCCTGTTTGCCTGGATATCACCAGCAGAGGCTGCAGAATAGCAAATATTGCAGAACAGCAAATGTTGCTGCCTGATCCTTCCTCTGGAAGCTTCATCTCAGAGGGGAACTGGGCTGTGTGAGGTGTCAGTCTTCCCCTACTGGGAGGTGCCTCCCAGTTAGGCTACTCAGGGGTCAGGGACCCACTTGAGGAGGCAGTCTGTCCATTCTCAGATCTTCAACTCTGTGCAGGGAGGACCACTACTGTCTTCGAAGCTGTCAGACAAGGATGTTTAAGTCTGCAGAAGTTTCTGCTGCCTTTTGTTCCTGTTGCTGGCTTTTGATATGTGTTGTAAGTTTTTTTTTCCTTACTTCCTTTATTACTGCCTTTTTACATAATTTTTTGTTGTGAAAATTTGATTCTTATCTCATTTACTTATGTGTATATTCTTTAGGTATCTACTTGGTAGTTAGTATAGGGATTACATCTAGCATCCTAAAGTTATAACAATATAATTTGAATTGATACCACTTATGTAACATACAAAAACTGTTTCTTGGCTGGGTGCAGTAGCTCTTGCCTATAATCCCAGCACTTTGGGAGGCCAAGGCAGGCAGATCACAAGATCAAGAGATTGAGACCATCCTGGCCAACATGGTGAAACCCTGTCTCTACTAAAAATACAAAAGTTAGCTGGGCGTGGTGGTGCACACCTGTAGTCTTAGCTACTCAGGAGGCTAAGGCAGGAGAATCATCTGAACCTGGGAGGTGGAGGTTGCAGTGAGCTGAGATCATGCCACTTGCACTTGAGCCTGGTGACAGAGTGAGACTCCATCTCAAAAAAATGAAACAAAACAAAACTGTTTCTCTACAGTTTCATCCTACTTTCTGTTATTAATGATACACACTGCATCTTTACTCATTGTGTGCTTAATAATATAGATTACCAATTATTTTTACACATTTGTCTTTTAAATTTTATAGAAAAGAGAAAGTTAGATTACAAACCAAAGTCAGAAAACAAAATTATTATTTGTAACTGTCCATGTATTTACTTTTACCTTACCTTTATTAAAAAACAAAAAACAAAGAACAAAAAAAAAACCATGATGTATTAGTCTGTTCTCAAATTTCTATTAAGGAGGTATCTGACACTGGGTAATTTATAAAGAAAAGAGGTTTAATTGACTCACAGTTCTGCATGGCTGGTGAGGCCTCAGAAATCTTAAAATCATGGCAGAAGGCACCTCCTCACAGGCAGCAGAGGAGAGAATGAGAGCCAGCAGGGGAAATGTCAGAAGTGTATAAAACCATCAGAACTCAGGAGAAATCACTCTCACAAGAACAGCATGGGGAAAACCACCCCCATGATTCAATTACCTCCCAGCAATCCCTCTCACAACACATTCAGATCATGGGGATTACAATTCAAGATGAGATTCGGGTGGAGACACAGCCAAACCATATCAGAGGCTTCAGGTTACTGCCTAATTTTCTTTCATTTCAACCTGAAAGAATCTCTTTAGCATATATTGCAGGGCAGGTCTAGGGAAAAATGAACAGCTTTAACTTTAAAAACTTTTGTTAAAAGTGTTTTCATTTATCTCTCATTCATGAGGTAAAATAGTTCTTCTGAATATAAAATCATCAAGTAAAAATTTTTCAAAGCGTTTTTTTTTGAGATCGAGTTTCACCCTTTGTTGCCCAGCCTGGAATGCAATGGTGCGATCTTTGCTCACTGCAATCTCCACCTCCTGGATTCGAGAGATTTGCCTTCCTCAGTCTCCAGAGTAGCGGGGATTATAGGCACCTCCACCACGCCTGGCTAGTATTTTTTTGTATTTTTAGTAGAAATAGGGTTTCACGGTTTCACCATGTTGGTTACACTGTTCTGTTAATAACTAACTCCTGACCTCAGGCAATCCACCTGCCTTGGCCTCCCAAAGTGCTGGGATTACAGTTGTGAGCCACCACACCCAGCCTCAAAGAATTTTAAATATATTCAACCACTAACTTCTGGCCTCTAAGGTTTCTCATGAGGAATTGGTTGATAATGTTACTGATGGTTTGTTGTATGCGATGAGTCGCTTCACTTTTGTTGCTTTTAGTATTCTCTCTCTGTCTTTTAATATTTTGATTATAATGTATCACAGTATCAGTAATGTTGAGTTTATCCTATCTGGGGTTTGTTGAGCATCTTTGATTTGTAGATTCATCTTTTTGCATAAAATCTGGGAAATTTTTAGACATTATTTATTCAAATATTCTTTTTGCCACAGTCTATCTCTCTTCTTCTAATGGGATTCCCATGCTACATGTTTTTTTGCTTGATGGTACCTCACATATTCCCTATGCTCTCTTCAGTTTTTATTACTTTTTTCCTTTCTTTTCCTCAGAGTTAATAATTTCAATGGTTCCTTCTTCAAGTTTATTTATTATTATTTTTGGTTTGCTTAAATCTGCTCTTAAACCCCTCTAGGCATTTTCAGTTAATGTACTTTTTATCTCTAGAATTTCTTGGCTCTCTTTTACAATTTTTTTTAATTATTATACTTTAAGTTCTAGGGTACATGTGCACAATGTGTAGGTTTGTTACATATGTATACATGTGCCAGGTTGGTGTGCTGCACCCATTAACTCTTCATTTACATTAGATATGTCTTCTAATGCTATCCCTCCTCCCTCCCCCCTCCCCACAATAGGCCTTGGTGTGTGATGTTCCCCTTTCTGTGTCCAAGTGATCTCATTGTTCATCTATGAGTGAGAACATGTGCTGTTTGGTTTTCTGTTCTTCTGATAGTTTGAATGATGGTTTCCAGCTGCATCCATGTCCCTGCAAAGGACATGAACTCATCCTTTTTTACAGCTGCATAGTATTCCATGGTGTATATGTGCCACCTTTTCTTAATCCAGTCTATCATTGACGGACCTTTGGTTTGGTTCCAAGTCTTTGCTATTATTGTGAATAGTGCCGCAATAAACATAGGTGTGCATGTGTCTTTATAGCAGCATGATTTATAATCCTTTGGGTATATACCCAGTAATGGGATGGAGGGGTCAAATGGTATTTCTAGTTCTAGATCTTTGAGGAATCACCACACTGTTTTCCACAATGGTTGAACTACTTTACAGTCCCACCAACAGTGTAAAAGTGATCCTATTCCTCCACATCCTCTCCAGCACCTGTTGTTTCCTGATTTTTTAATGATCGCCATTCTAACTAGTGTGAGATGGTATCTCATTGTGGTTTTTATTTGCATTTCTCTGATGGTGCATGATGATGAGCATTTTTTCATGTGTCAGTTGGCTGTATGAATGTCTTCTTTTGAGAATTGTCTGTTCATACCCTTTGCCCACTTTTTGATGGTTTTTTTTTTTTGCAACTGCGTGCAGCTTTGAAAGGTCTATTTTCTTCTTTTTATTTATTTTTTTATTATACTTCAAGTTCTAGGGAACATGCGCACAATGTGTAGGTTTGTTACATATGCATACTTGTGCTGTGTTGTTGTACTGCACCCATTAACTCGTCATTTACATTAGGTATATCTTCTAATGTTATCCCTCCCCCCTACCCCTCCCCACAATAGGACCCAGGGTGTGATGCTCCCCTTCCTGTATCCAAGTGATGTCATTGTTCAATTCTCACCTATGAGTGAGAACATGAGGTGTTTGGTTTTCTGTTCTTGTGATAGTTTGCTGAGAATGATGGTTTCCAGCTGCATCCATGTCCCTACAAAGGACTCAAACTCATCCTTTTTTATGGCTGCATAGTATTCCATGGTGTATATGTGCCACATTTTCTTAATCCAGTCTGTCAGTGATGGATATTTGGGATGATTCCAAGTCTTTGCTATTGTGAATAGTGCCACAATAAACATACGTGTGCATGTGTCTTTATAGCAGCATGGCTTATAATCCTTTGGGTATATCCCCAATAATGGGATGGCTGGGTCAAATGGTATTTCTACTTCTAGATCCTTGAGGAATCGCCACACTGTTTTCCACAATGGTTGAACTACTTTACAGTCCCACCAGCAGTGTGAAAGTGTTCCTATTTCTCCACATCCTCTCCAGCACCTGTTGTTTCCTGATTTTTTAATGATAGCCATTCTAAATGGTGTGAGATGGTATCTCATTGTGGTTTTGATTTGCATTTCTCTGATGGCGAATGATGATCCTCATTTTTTTATGTGTCAGTTGACTGTATGAATGTCTTCTTTGGAGAAGTGTCTGTTCATATCCTTTGCCCACTTTTTGATGGGGTTGTTTGTTTTTTTCTTGTCAATTTGATTGAGTTCTTTATAGGTTCTGGATATTAGCCCTTTGTCAGAGGAGTAGATTGCAAAAATGTTCTCCCATTCTGTACGTTACCTGTTCACTCTGATAGTAGTTTCTTTTGCTCTGCAGAAGCTCTTTAGTTTAATTAGATCCCATTTGTCAATTTTGGCTTTTGCTGCCATTGCTTTTGGTGTCTTAGACATGAAGTCCTTACCCATGCCTATGTCCTGAATAGTATTACCTAGGTTTTCTTCCAGAGTTTTTATGGTTTTAGGTCTAACATTTAAGTCTCTAATCCATCTTGAATTAATTTTCGTATAAAGAGTAAGGAAAGGATCCAGTTTTAGCTTTCTACTTATGGCTAGCCAATTTTCTCAGCACCATTTATTAAATAGGGAATCCTTTCCCCATTTCTTG